>NW_025964280.1:0-10000 GCF_023055435.1 Haliotis rufescens
CAACACATATCTGTTGGTAATGTACGCGCATCTAGTGTGGTACAACATATATCTGTATGTAATGTACGTGCATTCATTCCGGTACAACATATATCTGTGGGTAATGTACGTGCATTTATTGTGGTACAACATATATCTGTGGGTTATGTACGTGCATTTATTGTGGTACAACATATATCTGTGGGTAATGTACGTGCATTTATTGTGGTATTACATATATCTGTTGGTAATGTACCTGCATTTATTGTAGTACAACATATATCTGTTGGTAATGTACGTGCATTTATTGTAGTACAACATATATCTGTATGTAATGTACGTGCATTTATTGTGGTATAACATATATCTGTTGGTAATGTACGTGCATCTAGTGTGGTACAACATATATCTGTTGGTAATGTACGTGCATTTATTGTGGTACAACATATATCTGTATGTAATGTACGTGCATTTATTGTGGTACAACATATATCTGTTGGTAATGTACGTGCATTTATTGTGGTGCAACATATATCTGTTGGTAATGTACGTGCATTTATTGTGGTACAACATATATCTGTATGTAATGTACGTGCATTTATTGTAGTACAACATATATCTGTATGTAATGTACGTGCATTTATTGTGGTACAACATATATCTGAATGTAATGTACGTGCATTTATTGTAGTACAACATATATCTGTATGTAATGTACGTGTATTTATTGTGGTATAACAAATATCTGTATGTAATATACGTGCATTTATTGTAGTACAACATATATCTGAATGTAATGTACGTGCATTTATTGTAGTACAACATATATCTGTATGTAATGTACGTGCATCTATTGTGGTACAACATATATCTGTGGGTAATGTACGTGCATTTATTGTGGTACAACATATATCTGTTGGTAATGTACGTGCATTTATTGTAGTACAACATATATCTGTATGTAATGTACGTGCATTTATTGTGGTGCAACATATATCTGTTGGTAATGTACGTGCATTTATTGTGGTATAACATATATCTGTTGGTAATGTACGTGCATCTAGTGTGGTACAACATATATCTGTATATATATGTTTTACCACAATAAATGCACGTACATTACATACAGATATATGTTGTACCACAATAAATGCACGTACATTACCTACAGATATATGTTATACCACAATAAATGCACGTACATTACCAATGGATATATGTTGTACAACAATAAATGCACGTACATTACCAACAGATATATGTTGCACCACAATAAATGCACGTACATTACATACAGATATATGTTGTACTACAATAAATGCACGTACATTACCAACAGATATATGTTGTACCACAATAAATGCACGTACATTACATACAGATATATGTTGTACTACAATAAATGCACGTACATTACCAACAGATATATGTTGTACTACAATAAATGCAGGTACATTACCAACAGATATATGTAATACCACAATAAATGCACGTACATTACCCACAGATATATGTTGTACCACAATAAATGCACGTACATAACCCACAGATATATGTTGTACCACAATAAATGCACGTACATTACCCACAGATATATGTTGTACCACAATAAATGCACGTACATTACATACAGATATATGTTGTACCACAATAAATGCACGTACATTACATACAGATATATGTTGTACCACAATAAATGCACGTACATTACATACAGATATATGTTGTACCACAATAAATGCACGTACATTACATACAGATATAGGTTGTACCACAATAAATGCACGTACATTACATACAGATATATGTTGTACCACAATAAATGCACGTACATTACCCACAGATATGTGTTGTACCACAATAAATGCACGTACATTACCCACAGATATATGTTGTACCGGAATGAATGCACGTACATTACATACAGATATATGTTGTACCACACTAGATGCGCGTACATTACCAACAGATATGTGTTGTACCACAATAAATGCGAGTACATTACCAACAGATATGTGTTGCACCACAATAAATGCACGTACATTACCAACAGATATGTGTTGCACCACAATAAATGCACGTACATTACATACAGATATATGTTGTACCACAATAAATGCACGTACATTACATACAGATATATGTTGTACCACAATAAATGCACGTACATTACCCACAGATATGTGTTGTACCACAATAAATGCACGTACATTACCCACAGATATATGTTGTACCGGAATGAATGCACGTACATTACATACAGATATATGTTGTACCACACTAGATGCGCGTACATTACCAACAGATATGTGTTGCACCACAATAAATGCGCGTACATTACCAACAGATATGTGTTGCACCACAATAAATGCACGTACATTACATACAGATATATGTTGTACTACAATAAATGCACGTACATTACCAACAGATATGTGTTGTACCACAATAAATGCACGTACATTACCAACAGATATGTGTTGCACCACAATAAATGCACGTACATTACATACAGATATGTGTTGCACCACAATAAATGCGCGTACATTACCCAGTGATATATTTTGCACTGCAATGAATGAGAATATATGTGATCGAAAAAATGCAATGAAAAATAGTTTTCAGCTAGAAATATTACTTTATTCCCCAATTCGTTTAGATTAAGTCACATTAAGGCTGACCTGTCGTGAGGTAACCAAATTGTTGCTATAAGTAGCAATTAGGTAAACAGACGTTATTGCAGTAGTGAGTGAGTGAGTGAGTATTGTTTTACGCCGCTGTTAGCAATAACATCAGAAATGGGCTTCACATTATTGCAGTAACAGCATGGTGTGGCCATGCATCCATACACCACCCGATTCCAGGACACAAACTTTTATTTTAGCTCACTTTAAAATACTTTCTTCTGATTGGTTAAGGAGCAGGTAGTTACTTTCCATGTAGCCCGCTCGCAGCCGATGTACGACTTTCTTATAGGCCACTGAGAAATCAATCGGAACACATCTCGCATAAGTATTCCTGAGTTTCTGAAATGAAACGATGTTTACCGAATGCGTTGGGTAAAGGGAAGTAACTCCGCTTTCGTCTGATAGCTGTCAACATACGTACACTTTGTCCAGGCCTTTATGAATGAATGTCGTTGAGATAAATTCGTTAACAATCGATCCCTCGGGGTATATTATAAGTTGTCAACCGATCTCGAGGGGTATATGGGGTGATGTGACCCTATGTACCCCTAGCGGTCAGGCTGACACACATTGTACCGTATGCCCCGAGGTATCTGTTGAGAACGAATTTGCCTTAGAGTGAGTGAGTATGGTTTTACGCCGCTTTCAGCAATATTCCAGCAATATCACGGCGGGGAACACCAGAAATGGGCTTCACACATTGTACCCATGTCGGGAATCGAACCCGGGTCTTCTGCGTGACGAGCGAACGCTTTAACCACTAGGCTACCCGACCGCCCTACTTGCCTTAAGATAAGGCTTTATTAATCCCAAGGGAAATTCATATTGCACACTTGTTTAGCACTAATATATGAAGAAAAAAGAAATATATGATATTAAAATATGTACATAAGAAAGAAAGACACTTACTTATATACCACGGGTAAAAACATGTAGAGAATTGATCACTATCACAGTGACGACATTGAATGGTATTAAAGTATATGTATTATATTAAACAGCTAATGATTCAGAAGACATACTGGCTGGTATGAATGAGTTCCGGGTCCTGTTTGTTTTGAGCATCGGCATGCGCAGTCGTCGGCCAGGAGGTAGAAATTGGTATTCGGAATGAAGTATATGACAGCTGTCCTTTAGTATCTTACGCGCCTTTTTGACGATTTGCTGTTCATTAATTTCACCGATATGTTGAAATTTGGTACCCTTCCTTTTTCCCAATGCATTCCGATAAACATCGGTTAATTTTCTGAAACAACGATACTTATACCTATGAAGTGTTCAGATTGATTTCTCAGCGGGCTGCATGCAAAATAATTGCAAGCTCTTCAACATATCAGAAGCTGGTATTTTAATGTAAGGTGAGATAAGGTGTGTACCCTGTGTGTGAGGCTATGTGTGTGAAGACTCGGGGTGCATAGGCTCACACACAGGGTACTTCACACCATATGCAGTAAACTACGTTTATAACGAACATGCTTGTAACAAACTGACGGATATAACGAATTTATTTTTAGTCCCGGCCATTTGCTGTATTTATGTTGTATATATGCGTGTAACGAACTACGGTTATAACGAACTAACATTAGAGGTCCCTTTGAGTTCGATATAACCGTAGTTTATTGTACCCCTGGAGATCGGTTGACAACTTACAGTGTAATCGCTGGGCTACCTCCTTATCTTAACATGTTCTTCCCCATCTCTCTCTCCCCATCTATCTCTCCCCACCTCTCTCTCTCCCATCTCTCTCTCCCCATCTATCTCTCCCCATCTCTTTCTCTCCCCATCTCTCTCTCCCATCTCTCTCTCCCATCTCTCTCTCCCATCTCTCTCTCATTTCTCTCTCTCCCATCTCTCTCTCCCCATCTCTCTCCCCCATCGCTCTCTCCCCATCTCTCTCCCCCATCTCTCTCTCCCCATCTCTCTCTCTCCCATCTCTCTCCCATCTCTCTCTCCCATCTCTCTCTCCCCCATCTCTCTCTCCCCATCTCTCTCTCTCCCATCTCTCTCCCATCTCTCTCTCTCCCATCTCTCTCCCATCTCTCTCTCCCATCTCTCTCTCCCCCATCTCTCTCTCCCCCTCTCTCTCTCCCCCTCTCTCTCCCCATCTCTCTCTCTCTCCCATCTCTCTCCCATCTCTCTCTCTCCCCCATCTCTCTCTCTCCCTCTCTCTCTCCCATCTCTCTCTCCCATCTCTCTCTCCCCATCTCTCTCTCCCATCTCTCTCTCCCCATCTCTCTCTCCCCCATCTCTCTCTCCCCATCTCTCTCTCTCCCATCTCTCTCCCATCTCTCTCTCCCATCTCTCTCTCCCCATCTCTCTCTCTCCCATCTCTCTCTCATCTCTCTCTCCCATCTCTCTCTCCCCATCTCTCTCTCTCCCATCTCTCTCCCATCTCTCCCCCATCTCTCTCTCCCCATCTCTCTCTCCCATCTCTCTCTCATCTCTCTCTCCCATCTCTCTCTCCCCCATCTCTCTCTCCCCATCTCTCTCCCCCATCTCTCTCTCCCCCATCTCTCTCTCCCCATCTCTCCCCCATCTCTCTCTCCCATCTCTCTCTCCCCATCTCTCTCCCCAATCTCTCTCTCCCATCTCTCTCCCCCATCTCTCTCTCCCCATCTCTCTCTCCCATCTCTCTCTCCCATCTCTCTCTCCCATCTCTCTCCCCCATCTCTCTCCCCCATCTCTCTCTCCCATCTCTCCCCATCTCTCTCTCCCCATCTCTCTCCCCCATCTCTCTCTCCCATCTCTCTCTCCCCATCTCTCCCCCATCTCTCTCCCCCATCTCTCTCTCCCCATCTCTCTCCCCCATCTCTCTCTCCCATCTCTCTCTCCCATCTCTCCCCCATCTCTCTCTCCCCATCTCTCTCCCCCATCTCTCTCTCCCATCTCTCTCTCCCCATCTCTCCCCCATCTCTCTCCCCCATCTCTCTCTCCCCATCTCTCTCTCCCATCTCTCTCTCCCATCTCTCTCTCCCCATCTCTCCCCCATCTCTCTCCCCCATCTCTCTCTCCCATCTCTCTCCCCCATCTCTCTCTCCCCATCTCTCTCCCCCATCTCTCTCTCCCATCTCTCTCTCTCCCCATCTCTCCCCATCTCTCTCTCTCCCATCTCTCTCTCATCTCTCTCTCCCATCTCTCTCTCCCCATCTCTCTCTCTCCCATCTCTCTCCCATCTCTCTCCCATCTCTCTCTCCCCATCTCTCTCTCCCATCTCTCTCCCCATCTCTCTCTCCCATCTCTCTCTCCCCCATCTCTCTCTCCCCATCTCTCTCCCCCATCTCTCTCTCTCCCCATCTCTCTCTCCCATCTCTCTCTCCCCATCTATCTCTCCCCATCTCTCTCTCTCCCCATCTCTCTCTCCCCATCTATCTCTCCCCATCTCTCTCTCCCATCTCTCTCTCATTTCTCTCTCTCCCATCTCTCTCTCCCCATCTCTCTCCCCCATCTCTCTCTCCCCATCTCTCTCCCCCATCTCTCTCTCCCATCTCTCTCTCCCCATCTCTCCCCCATCTCTCTCCCCCATCTCTCTCTCCCCATCTCTCTCCCCCATCTCTCTCTCCCATCTCTCTCTCCCCATCTCTCCCCCATCTCTCTCCCCCATCTCTCTCTCCCATCTCTCTCCCCCATCTCTCTCTCCCCATCTCTCTCCCCATCTCTCTCTCCCATCTCTCTCTCTCCCCATCTCTCCCCCATCTCTCTCCCCATCTCTCTCTCCCATCTCTCTCCCCCATCTCTCTCCCCCATCTCTCTCCCCCATCTCTCTCTCCCCATCTCTCCCCCATCTCTCTCCCCCATCTCTCCCCATCTCTCCCCCATCTCTCTCCCCATCTCTCTCTCCCCATCTCTCCCCCATCTCTCTCCCCCATCTCTCCCCATCTCTCCCCATCTCTCTCCCCATCTCTCTCCCCATCTCTCCCCATCTCTCTCTCATCTCTCTCTCTCCCATCTCTCTCCCCATCTCTCTCTCATCTCTCTCTCTCCCCATCTCTCTCTCCCATCTCTCTCTCATCTCTCTCTCCCATCTCTCTCCCCATCTCTCTCTCTCATCTCTCTCTCTCCCCATCTCTCTCTCTCTCTCATCTCTCTCTCCCCCATCTTTCTCCCATCTCTCTCTCCCCCATCTTTCTCTCCCCATCTCTCTCTCTCTCCGCATCTCTCTGTCTCTCTCTCTTCCATCTCTCTCTCTCTCCTCATCTCTCTCTCTCTCTTTTGAGCGACACTGCATTCACCATGCTCGCTAGTGCCATACAACACCCTGGGCTGGAGCTTGTGTGTGTACATGTTTAAAAAAGGAAGCCATCGATCAATATCCAAAGGCTGGATGATATAAAGTAACACGAGGTCTAACTACGTCACAATAGAATTTTCTTTCTCTACATAACACCAGTGTTACAACTATCAGTTAGGACTCATATGAAGCAAACAACCATGAGGCTAAAAATAGAACGACAATGTAAGCCTTGATTCTTAGACAATTTAATTAAAATCAGATATTTTAGTTTGATAATATTCTTCTGTGCGAGAAGATGTGAGGACATTTCAATCTGTCATACTCAGACTAACAGCGTCCAAACTCTCGGTACGAGTGAGCGAAGCATTCAAACTAGCTGATCTAACTTTTGTATCTCGAAAACTTATTTAATCAAAGAATTCCGAATGCAAAAGCATTAAGCCGCGCTGTCACATTGTATTTATTTTTATGAATCCTGTCGTTTCTGAGCGCCACGGCAGCTACACCTACTGGAGTAAACTATCAAAGGTATATATTGTGTTTTGTGTCGGTTTCGAAAGTTCCGAAACGAGGTTGTAAAGAAATATGGCCGAACCATTTCATATAGTTCCATCTATTTGCTTTAAGAACTCACGCTGCTTTCCTGTAGATTGGGAAGTCAAAGTTCGTTCCATGACCATAATAATTTACAAAATCCAATGTGTTAAATTGACAAAAAAGATATTGTAAGAGTCGTGAGAGCGTCACGAACGTGTCAATATAGATAAATTAAAAACGGATTCACGGACTGATATTCTTTCTTGGGATACATCATTCGGGAAACTACAATGGCTTCATGAGCTTCATGACAAGACTGGAATATGGTTGGCTGTCATAAGTGAAAACAAATTTCATTAAGAACGGATCTAAACGGAATTTTAACATAAATGCGAGTATTGTACATACGACCTCTGTGAACTAGAGGCTGAAGTGGTCATCTGAAACACGTTCGGCCATTTCCCGTTATAACGAGTGAGTGAGTGAGTATGGTTTTACGCCGCTTTTAGCAATATTCCAGCACGGCGGGGGACACCAGAAATGGGCTTCACACATTGTACTCATATTGGGAATCGAACCCGGGTCTTCTGCGTGACGAGCCATGTTCATGTTCGTGGAGCGATGTTCATGATATCAATCATTTGTAAGTCTGGTCCTGACTCGAAACTTTACAGGCCGCCGTCATATAGCTGGAATATTGCCGAGCGCGGCGTTAAACAACAAACAAACAAACAAACAAACAAACAAAGAAGGACATATTACCTTCCCTGACGGGTATCTCGGAACAGATTTCCGCTACCCATGTCGTAAGAACGACCAGGATGGTTTTGAGTCATCGTTGAATGGAGATCGTTGTTCATTTTGTCAACCACTAGTTTATCTACTTTGAGTATTTAGAGTCTTGGTTGGTTGGTTGGTTTGTTGTTTAACACCGCACTCAGCAATATTCCAGCTATATGAAGGCGGTCTGTAAATAATCGAGTCTGGACCAGACAATCCAGTGATTGATATCATGAGCATCGATCCACGCAATTGGGATCGATGACATGTATCAACCAAGTCAGCGAACCTGACCACCCGATCCCGTTAGTCGCCTTTTACGACAAGCATAGTCACCTTTTACGGCAAGTATGGGTTGCTGAAGACCTATTCTACCCCGGAATCTTCACGGGTCATTTACAGTCTTGAAATAGGTGGTATATTACTATGGATTCACTTACCTGCCATAATTTGAGATATTAAAACGAAGGGATTAGGTCACAGCAAGAAAAAAAAGGCCTCGGAGAAGCCGCCTTGGTAACTGCACTTGATGCGTCCTGAAGTTTGTGTTATATTAGATTGGACTTTATCAGACTATATAATATGTAAAAAGCGCCACATGATCTTAGCATTTGTGGGTCTTGAAATGAAATACAGTTAACTACGGTTATAACGAACTGACGGATATAACGAACTTACTTTTTAGTCCCGACTATTTGCTGTAGTTATGCTGTATATATGCTTATAACGAACTACGGTTATAACGAACTAAAATAGTAGTCACTTTGAGTTCGTTATAACCGTAGTTTACTGTGCAATATTATTGAATCAGTTTTAGTCATGAAGAGGGCTCTCTGCAATCAGCAAATATCAATAAAAAATAGGTTCCTCGAAGTTTTAGTTGAAACAGAGACTGGATTCAGTCTAGATTCATCTCTTGATGATACATTCGTTAATATTTTCTGATCGCGTGATGATACATGTACATCTGTTTCTCTCCTTGTCTATCTCTCCCTCCATCTCCCCTTACTCTACCCCTCGCTACCCTTCTACATATCTCTCCCTATCTGTTTCGCTCTGTTTCCCCTCTCTCTATTTCTCTATCTATCTCTCTTCTTACTTCCTATCCCTAGATCTCTATATCTGCATCTATATCTCCATTTCCCTTATATATTCCCCCCTCTCTCTCTCCATCTCTCTCTCCTCTCTCGCTCACTCTCACTCTCTCCCCTCTCTCTTTCCCCTTTTTTTTTACCTCCCTCTCTCTCTCTCTTTCTCTCTCTCTCAATAACCATATCTGACCGCATCTATATTAGAATCTGTGTCTCCATTTCCCAATATATTCCCTCCTCTCTCTCCCCTCTCTGTCTCTCCCCTCTCCCGCCCTCACCATTCTCTTTTCCCTCTTTCGCCCTCTCTCCTCTCTCGCTCCCTCTCCCCAATCTCACTCTCTCTCTCTCCCCATCTCTCTTTCTCTCGCTCCTCTCCCCATCTCTCTCTCTCCCTCGCCCATCTCTCTCTCTCTCTCTATCCCCATCTCTCTTTCTCTCGCTCCTCTCCCCATCTCTCTCTCTCTCCTCTCTCGCTCCCTCTCCCCACTCTCTCTCTCCCTCGCCCATCTCTCTCTCTCTCTCTCTCCCCATCTCTCTTTCTCTCGCTCCTCTCCCCATCTCTCTCTCTCTCCTCTCTCGCTCCCTCTCCCCACTCTCTCTCTCCCTCGCCCATCTCTCTCTCTCTCTCTCTATCCCCATCTCTCTTTCTCTCGCTCCTCTCCCCATCTCTCTTTCTCTATCCCCATCTCTCTTTC
>NW_025964280.1:12500-19462 GCF_023055435.1 Haliotis rufescens
TCACGATCCTCTCTGACTGTGAGTTAGAACACATCAGACAATAACTTGATTTCTTTAAAAATCAATAAATTAAATTATAACATAATCCAGAGTCTAAATCCTATAAATCTCGGGGCACTGGAATTAACCAGTTGTTCACTCGTCACGCCCAAAGTTCACGTGCGATTTTTCACATGGATACAGCATTTATATGTACTCGCTAAAATCACCGCAACCGTGAAGATCCGGGATAGAATAGGTCTTCAGCAACCCACGCTTGCTTTAAAAGTCGACTCTGCTTGCCGTAAGAGGGGACCAACACGATCGGTGGTCAGGCTCGCTGACTTGGTTGATGCATGTCATCGTATCCCATTTTTGTAGATCGATGTCCATGACATCAGTCACTGGATTGTCTGGTCCAGACTCGATTATTGACGGACCGCCGCCATATAGCCGGGATATTGCTGAGTACGACAAACAAACAAACAAACAAACAAACAAAACATAAAATCACAGGGTACCGCCTTTCGAGAAGCATGACGTACTATGGAGCTTCTTTGCTTCGCCTCTATACGTGTATACGTTAGGAATACAGAATACACAACAATTCAAAATTATATTAGCGTTCGCTTGTCACGCCGAAGACCCGGGTTCGATTTCCGACATGGGTACAATGTGTGAAGCCCATTTCTGGTGTCCCCCGCCGTGATATTGCTGGAATATTGCTAAAAGCGGCGTAAATCCGTACTCACTCACTCAAAATTGTATTACCGAAGAGCACGTTATTAATGCAAACACTACGAGAACCAACCATAAAACAAGGCAGTCACGACTCAATTTGTAGTTTGTGTTGACGTTATCGACGCGTTCCGCTTCCTCTGACGACAGGGAATTTACTTTTGAGCTGTAGTGTAATTTCTCTTCCGCCTGGGACTGTCCATATGATCATGGTGGTGTTAATTGGTTTCAGGTAAAAGTCAGTGGTTACAGTTCGTCCCAACATGACAGCCCCGAGTTACAACGAATCGAGTAAGTCTCGCGGTGGCGTGGACGGGCGCAGCTACACGATTCCCAACGACAGCGTGTGTGTCAGGACAAGGATCTGCGGCGAAAATATTGACTTGACATCTTTGTTGAAAGCCGTCATGGAGATCAAACAGATGGTCAGTGAAAACATGTCCTTTGTAGTTTATAAGCTGGACAGGTTAGAGATGTGTAAGGATGCAGAAATACACCATTTAAAGGACGCGGTAAGCCGGGCGGAGGACACTAACCGAATTCTCAATGAACAGTTGTATGCCTATCGTATCAATGAACAGAAGATGCGGTATGAAATAAAGCTACTGAAGAATGAAAACAAAGAACTGGGGACGAAGGTGACGAAATGCCAGTCTGAAGTCGCATCTGTGACTAATCAGTTCCGCAAATTAGACGTCATGACAGAAAAGATGGATCTGGTGCTTCAAAAAACATCCTCCTCATCAGCATCTGTATCCCTTAACAACATCGCAACCCAAACACCACCAGAGACAGCACAACTCAGTGAAAAGAATTTCACTCCTGAAACACCATCTGTCAGACACGGGGTAACTCGCACCTCACCCTCACAAGATTGTCCAGCTTCTGATGTTGGTAGATGTGCACGGACACAAAAGTCTACAATTGCTGATGAACCATCGCGCAATGATACACGAACGTTTAAATTTGGGAGTGTAGAAAATCACCACTCTCACCTAGTTGGGAATAAACTGAATATCAAAACACCAAACTCAGATGGAGAAAAGAACATAAAAACGGAACAATATGTGTTGTCCCGTCTCAAGGGACCTGCAGGCATTGATGGTGTAAATGCAGCAGTGACGCGATATGCCGCTGACAGAAGTGTAAGGGTGACACATGTACGACACATTAAGACCTGGCGTGGTAGGGCCGGGCGACAAACGTACACAGTGCTGATTGATGTAGCTTGTGATGATTCCCACAAAATACAGGACAAATTCTGGCCGGATGGTGTTTATTGTAGACTTTACATTCCCGAGGTAGAAATGACAACCAGGAACGGGGACAGAGCACGTGACAGGGATACAAAATAACTATAGGGTGCAAATGTAACGTAAGGCTCAAAGGATCCTGACACGCACAAGGGATGCAACTCTTCACAGACAAATGAAGTGCCTTAAACGAATGGCCTGCAAATATGACGTTTTCATGAAAGGCGCAACTACGAGTGAAAATGGCAACTTTGTAGGTCACAAGCTCAGATAAACATTTTATTTGACAAGAAATGTTAATTTTATTAGGTATTTTCTTGCATGACTTTCATGATCTTACTCTGAATACCATTGTGTCGTAGAATGAAAGTACATGTAGTTCCGACTCTAGAGAAATATTGATTTCGTGTTTGGATATTTATACAATATACATATTAAATGTGTTTAGGTCCTTACTCTTCAAGGAACTCGATGATTGTTTACACATATTCCTTAACGATAATCTATTTTTATACAAAAATATACAGAAGTATTATTTTTCCTGTTTAATGAACACGGTGGCTCCAAGTGTGGGTGGGATGGCTTCCTGCAAGGATGCAGTTTAATAACAAGTAACTAAAACATTTACCCACCTGAACTAGAAATAAAGGCGACCAGTGAGGCTGCCTCATCTGTTTCATTACGGAAGCCTTTTAGGGCCATTTTTTAAATATTTTTTTTTACACTATCTTGAAATTTCAAGATACTAAGTTGAAATTTCAAGATACTATCTTGAAAGTCAGGATACTAAGTTTAAATTTCAAGATAGAGAAGTTGAAATTTCAAGATAGAGAAGTTGAAATTTCAAGATACTATCTTGAAATCTCAAGATACTAAGTTGAAATTTCAAGATACTTAGTTGAAATTTCAAGATACTAAGTTGCTATTTCAAGATTATTCACTTCAAACATATTTTTACATCTAAGGATGTTAAAAACTTATCTTGAAATTTTAACTTAGTATCTCGAAATTTCAACTTAATATCTTGAAATTTCAACTTAGTATCTCGAAATTTCAACTTAATATCTTGAAATTTCAAGATAGTATCTTGAAATTTCAACTTAGTATCTTGAAATTTCAAGATAGTCTCGAAAAAACCCAAAAAAACAAATGGCCCTAAAAGGCTTCCGTAGTTTCATCTTTAGATCTTTGAATAAAGATGTTCAGAGTGACAAAACCCTATCCACAAGACTGTATGACAAGAGGGATGACTTCACATTTCCCTTCCCATGGGGGGTCGGGTAGCCTGGTGGTTAAAGCGTTCGCTCGTCACGCTGAAGACCCGGGTTCGATTCCCGACATGGGTACAATGTGTGATGCCCATTTCTGGTGTCCCCCGCCGCGATATTGCTGGAATATTGCTAAAAAAGCGGCGTAAAACCATACTCACTCGCTCACTCACTCACATGCTCATGATATAGTCGGAATCGTACGATTAATTGACTGCTTTTGGCAGAGATTTCTTATGAATATCGAAAATGTCACTTTTATTTATTGATATGTTCTCAAAGCAAACAGCACGATTAAAGGATGCATCTGGCATGCTGTATGTCACGTTAACCCTAGCTCCCGTTAAAAAAACCTGTTTACGAGCTTGAATAGTCCCTATTCACACAAGCACACTCCGCAAACACAGGCACAGACACTTATCATTAAATGGATCCTGCTTTTGTTCCGAATTTACCGACCTTGACCTTGACGATAACGCCACTATCTCGCCATATCGCTAGAAATGACAGGACATATGGTGATTGTCGTTCTCACGGCTTTTTTGTGCAGTTCGTTAAGGATATGTAAGTACTTTTTATCTAACCATATTGCTGGTGCAGGGTAAGAAGACACCATGTCCATTTCAGCCCTCGTGATTTGCGTAATAATGATAAAATACCACATGTTTAGAAAAGGTTATGCAAGTCATCACATGTGTGATTACTTCACCACGTTCGTGTGCAGGACTTATAACAACACCATGTAATGTATAGTATTGCTAAACGATGTCACATATTCTCAATGGGCGGTCGGGTAGCCTCGTGGTTAAGCGTTCGCTTGTCACGCCGAAGACCCGGGTTCGATTTCCGACATGGGTACAATGTGTGAAGCCCATTTCTGGTGTCCCCCGCCGTGATATTGCTGCAATATTGCTAAAAGCGGCGTAAAACCATACTCACTCACTTACTCACTCACAAATTCTTATTTAAGAGCATTTAAGGAACATTCTGAAATAGCTATGACCCAAGCTGATTATCCACGAAGACGTAGATAAGAACAGTTCGGGCATATGGCATATATTTTCTCTTGAAGTTGGAAAAAACGCTCCTTTGCACTCGTTTTCATGCATTTGATCATACCAGGAGGAATTGAAAGTGTAATAAATAAATAAAGGCTTGTTGTCAGCCATTTGAAGAGGCCTGGTACTTTTTATACCAATTTTTCAAACTTTAAGTTTGTTTGTCTGTTTGTTTATTTGTTGTTTATCGTCGTATTTAGCAATATTACAGCTATACGACGGCGGTCAGTATATAATCGAGTTTGGACAATCAAGTGATTGACATCATGAGCATCGATCTTCGTAATTGGGATCAAACAAGTCAGCGAGTCTTACAACCCGATCACGTTAGTGGCCAAATGAGTAAATGAACTGGGCTTAACGCCACTTTGAATGTTAACTTTTCAGTTAATCATGGCTATGACAGAAGTTTACAGCACACGGAGACGTTTATGATAATTGGAAAATAAGGACAGAGTGATTTGGGATTCGAACATACGACGGACGTTCTGACACAACTCTGCACCATCTTCCCGAGGCAAGGGAGTTAACTGACTATAAAAGTCCAGTTCCCACCCTTGCCGAACTAGGCTGGTATTATGGAGTTACATTTTGGATGGACTAACGAGTCTTTGCATAGTCCAATCAAAATCGAGCAACGAAATCGAAATCCTGTTCGTAAACTGTCATGCAGATTTCGCCCGATTGAAAGATTTGCAAAACATGTGCACCGCCAACTCATTGTCACCCTATATTATCTAAATCTTTTCATGTCTTTAATCAAGGTGCTCACGTGATTTGATGCACTGCGTGATGTAAGACTCGTTTACACAATATAGATCTTGATTATCGATCAGATCGTCTTGACTTGGCGCCGCCATTTTGTTTGAAGAAATTCAAGTGATACGAGAGGTGAAATCTGATTGGTCCATAGGAGAGGCATGGAGGGGACTTAGCTCGTATTAGCCACTGGTGGCGCTACGATCGAGCCCAGGAATTCCAGCCTAGTTCAGCAAGGGTGGAAACTGGACTTTTAAAGTCAGTTAACTCCCTAGCCTCAGGAAGATGCTCTGCACGTGAAAATGGGCCAAGGTCAACTTGTAGATACCATTATTCATGCAATATAATAATACCCGGAGTTTCGGCATGATGATCAAACGGTTTATCCACTAGACTAACCACACTACCCATTAATGGATGCGGATACAATATGATAATATTGACTCTGACCTAGCTGATCCTGCCCCGACTAAGGGAGGCGATTCTGTGAAGAGAATTATCGCGCCTTACAGCATTGGGCAACCGGTGCTCTCTAACATGTAAGCTGGTTGGTTGGTTTGTTGTTTAACGCCGCACTCAGCAATATTCCAGCTACATGACGGCGGTCTGTAAATAATGGAGTCTGAACCAGACAACCCAGTGATTGACATCATGAGCATCAATCCACACAATTGGGATACGATGACATGCATCAACCAAGTCAGCGAGCCTGACCACCCGTTAGGCGTCTTTTACGGCAAGCCTGGGTTGCTGAAGACCTATTTTACCCCGGATCTTCACGGATTCTAACATGTAAGAGGGAGTGAGTTTGGTTTTACGCCGCTTTTAGCAATATTCCAGCAATATCAAGGCGGGGGACACCATAAATGGGCTTCACACAGCAGGGGGAATCGAACCCGGGTCTTCGGCGTGACGAGCGAACGCTTTAACCACTAGGCTACCCGGCCGCCCTTAACATGTAAGAACCATTGAATGTGTTAAATGAAAACGTGTCACACAATGTTGAGTAAATGCGAAATTATTTATTTTTAGCGCATGCACAGACGGCGTCATGCGCAGAAATTGGGGGCAGATGTCTCCCGGACGCGTCAGACATCTTCTGTGACGGCACACGTGACTACAACAACCCGGGATGTCCCACAGGAAACTATTGTTGTGCACCTCTCAAGAACAGTAAGTTGTAATATAAATAGTATCCAACATGTATCCATTGCCGGGATTACGGATCAGAGTAAACCCCCAGTACCCCATTAGTTGAAAAAGAATTTGGGGGGAAATTATAGTGAAATTTCATTTACCGTCTTAATTACAACAATTGTCCGCAGGAAGACAGTTCTCTTACATTAAACTGATTCTGTTGATTGCGAAAGTGGGAAACAGCTGACTCATCATTTTTTTCATTATACTTTTTATGATATTTTAAAAGGACATCGATCATGTTTATTCAATAAAAGTTTCAGATTTTAGTATTTGCATTGAATTCACCTTTCTTTATCAACACGGGTGCATTCGGGAGCTAAATCTTACCAAAATTGTATATGATGGCGGCCATATTGACTTGTAGGTCACATGACCACAAGGGGGTTAAATTAACTTGGGTCTATATAAAAAATATTTCTTACAGACAGAGCAATCATTACTCCAATTGGCATGTTAGTATCACATTTTGGCGATTTTCAGCAATATTCCTCAATAATTACCGATTATATACGTAATTATGATGATTATGATGATTATATACGTAATTATGTTGATTATGATGATTATATACGTAATTATGATGATTATGATGATTATATACGTAATTATGATGATTATGATGATTATATACGTAATTATGACGAGGGTCGGGTGGTTACAAAGTGTTACCTGGCAGACCGGGTGACACCTGCACTGTCGGCGTTGTT
>NW_025964281.1:0-19449 GCF_023055435.1 Haliotis rufescens
GTCATATCATATCATTTGGTGTCGGGTCATTTCATATCATTTGGTATCGGGTCATATCATATCATTTGGTATCAGGTCATATTATATCATTTGGTATCGGGTCATATCATATTTGGTATCGGGTCATATCATATCATCTGGTGACGGGTCATATCATATCATTTGGAATCGGGTCATATCATATCATTTGGTATCGGGTCATATCATATCATTTGGTATCGGGTCATTTCATATCATTTGGTATCGGGTCATATCATATCATTTGGTATCAGGTCATATTATATCATTTGGTATCGGGTCATATCATATTTGGTATCGGGTCATATCATATCATCTGGTGACGGGTCATATCATATCATTTGGTACAAGGTAGTGTTGTGTCTCCACAATACCCGATTCATCACAGTAGATTAGAGAATCTAGACGTAGTTAGAGAGAGAGAGAGACTTACCATCTCGCTCTGTCCTGGGGAGCCAGGGGGTCCGGGGACACCATTAGTTCCATCAGGACCGGAATCTCCCTGGGGGTAAGATTAATAGCTACTTGAAGCTGGGATATAGTCTAGCTGTCAATTTACCACCGAAAGACGGAAAAGACTATAAAAAGAAAAATTGAGGTTCTTTGAACGAAGAGCAAGTATTTTGTTCGGAATTCATGACGGTAGGGCAAAGCACGTTCACCAATTTTGTAAACAACTAGTGTCCTCATTTAAACTTTTCGTGAGTTTATTGGAATTTATTGATCCTATTGTGTGTACTATAGTTCTTTTTTCACCACTGACGCATTATTTTTTCAAATGTATTTCACGTTTGTTTGTAGGAAATATTCCTGCCATGTCTAAAGAAAACAGTCAGATTAGGGTTTGCATTTTCAGAAAGGAGTTTCCAACTAATACTCACAGCCTCTCCCTTTGGACCTTGTGGGCCTCGTTCTCCATCCTCACCAGGCAGTCCCTGAAATAGCAATGACAAATATCTAATCCATGCATACAACAAACAAACACAACAACTACTTACATTATTGTTACTTAACATTGAAAGTGCCTTAAAGTTTAGAATTTATCACTAAAACTGAACGCAGAGAATAAGGACCACGAGTAATTTTTTCGGTTATAATTAGAGGTGATGATGACTTACGGTGACGGCAGCCATGACCCTCATCTTTTTCTGCAAAGGAAAAAAACCACCATAAAATATCAACGCTATCACGGAAACAAACGTGACAAGTGAAATCTTCAAAGTGAAAAAACCACCAGATAATATTTAGATAAGATTGAATTATTATTTTGCTGCTTGAAGCATGTTTACATATAGGTGAATAAACGTCCTTATAACGTTAGTCTGTCACAACGTATTTATTTTGACGTTATATGTTGTGAAGCCTAAGTTTAGTGTTTTATATAAACCTACCTCCTCTGCGGTGAGGGCGGAGGCTGAAAGAGTGAAAACATTAAACATTAAAACACATTTTATACGTGCACCATCCCAAACATATACATCGCATTTTATACGTACACCATCCCTATGTAGCCCTACCGAGGATTTTAAACTGAGCTTAGAAAAATAAACTAGATCATAGTATTACTAACTTAAAAAACTGCATGAGCAACGACTTCATATTCAATAATTGAATGTATAGCGGTATCTGTAACTATGATATACTGTTTGGAAGGGTACACTCGTTTTAATACATTTAAGTTTAAGTTTCAGTTGATTGTATGAAAGAACTACGGGGACATGTTGATGAATTTACAGAAACAAATACATAGTTATTGTTAGGACTAATATATATGTTGCAATGTAAACCAGGAACTCCACACAATATCTGAGAGTTATTTTTTCAACATAGTTATATCAATAACGTCAGTATACATCGTCACGGAAACACATTCTTAAAAGATTATTCTCAGCACAAGAACTTCACACATGCGCAGGACACAAGATTTTAGCATCGGCACCTGATTTTAAACAGTCTTAAACTCTTCTAATGTGTCATTGACCATCACATCTGTATGTGAAATAATGGTATAGGGGACAAAATATACCATCAGCTGAAGTTCGTTGTACTTACCGTAACCGTCACAGTCGGCAAGGAAGGAACAGAGAGCCTCGCCATTGTCGCAAAGACATTCAAAACATTTGTCCTCATTATTTGGCAGCCATACTGCTCCGTTCTCGTACTGAATTCCTAGATATGTGCACCCTGCAAATAAATGGATGTACGTTAGTTGCAAATATAAGAGATAACCGAGTGCTGTGGGAGAGAATCAAGAGCAACTTGAACTGGGTAAATTATTTCTTGAACAAAGCGACATTTGACCAAAACTATTGTTATACTTCCTACGGGATTCTGCGAATGTATTACACTGGCAGTGTCAAGGTCAGGTAAAAATGGCAAAAGGTTCCAGAAAGCAATATATTATATTGGAGTTTGTTAAGTCTTGTAATGTAGGAGCTACGGCAGTACGACGTTGGGGTTAATATTGCTTCGAGGAAAGGACCTCAGTCCAGGCTTCACAAACTTTATGTGAATTTTGTAAATAAAAAAAAAAGTGTTTCTATTGTTTTGAACACTTAGTTATTAGCAGTATTTTTTCTTCAACAAAATAAACGTTAACAGTTAACCGCCTGGTCCCATCACAGCGCGTCACAACTTTAGTGGGACGGCCTCAGTTAAGAAAGTTATCAAGCAAGGTATCAGGTTTGCTGAGATTCTTGTAAGAGGCAGTAGGGGCGGTCGGGTAGCCTAGTGGTTATAGCGTTCGCTCGTCACGCTAAAGACCCGGGTTCGATTCCCGACATGGGTACAATGTGTGAATCCCATTTCTTGTGTCCCCGCCGTGATATTGCTGGAATATTGCTAAAAGCGGCGTAAAACTATACTCACGATCTCTGTGTGTAAGAGGCAGTGGCATTATACACAATGAGACTCTTGTGTTCCCTAACCTTGCAGAAACTCCACCAAAATAAGAGAATATTGCCGAAAATGACAATACAATTCATTTTTAGAATGATTGTTTGAAAAGAGGGCATGTTGTGAAGTAGGTTTCGACACCGATGAATGCATGCTTCAATACGATAATAAATGTAAGCCATTTCTGTCATTATGGTCAATACCAATCACTATTTATCACCCGTTATCGTTAGTATGGCTATGGAGGGGTCATTTAACTGCAAATGATCAAGGAATGTTTGATTATCACGAAAGTGTTCAAGAGAGACACCAACAATTCAGACGTTGCATCGTGTTTTAATATAAATCTTAATTACAGATATTGACACCTATAACCCTAAATGTTGATATAGCAAATGGAATATCGAAAGCTGAAAACCAATCGACAAATCTATTTTTAAGATTTAGTCTTGTTGAATTCGTAATTCTCTTTGGCCTCAACAAGTGAACTTTGCTTTGCATGTCACACATATTTGTACAAGGTGACTTGTATGTGCGATTGTTCAGCCAATGTTAAACGAAATGCATCCCATGTGAATGGAATTGTATTGTTGTATACAGAAGCATGTGTGATTGCAACCACATGTGGAGCTCTGACTTCAATTTGCATGTCTGGCCAGGAGTTAGGGAGTGGCAGGAATGTGGGTGGTGATAGAATTCTGGTTAAGTGTCTTAATGAGGGGTTAATATTCAAATAAGATTTTACTTTCTGCATACAGATGCGTATGTTCAAAATCTTATTCGTATGCTTAAATGTACTAGTATTACTCACAGTTTAATTCACTGACGAAGGTATCTCATGTTAAACTAAAATACGCGCATAATGAAATCTGAGACCATATTCCATTGAATGTATTTGTGATCAGGTACTTGTTACTTAATATGTTTTTACTACGAAAAGCTTTGTAATGCATGGGAGATAATGGTCAACGCAGGAGAAGCTGAACTTGTATGGCAAATTAAAAGAATGAACATAATGAATAAGTAAGTATGGTTTCACATCCCTGTCAATATTCCAGCAATAGTATGGCTGGGGACGCCACACATATTGCATGGGGGAATCGAACCCGGGTCTTTTGTGTTACGAGCGAATGTTTTAACCTCTTGGCTATCCGATCACCGGAATGTAGGTAGCCTATAATAGGCGGTTTGTAAGTGAGTGACTGGTGTTCTTTGACGTAAGTGAGTTAACCCCTCCATCACTGCACATGGATCAGACAAACCATTGGCTGATGGTGTGAGCAATGATCTACGTCGATTGTTTAACGATGCCAAATGCCAGACAATGGTTTGGAGATTGTCTTCTTTTGCACCAAACAAAGTCACCAGATTCTCAATTAGCTCGTTTCTTGGGGCAAGGGGGATGTTTCAGCTCTTGAATCAGAACGAGATCCATAGTCATCTTTTTTATGACATTTTGCTTTCTAAATATGAATATCGATTGATATGAATATACATAGATGAAAATCAGTTGACGATGACAGGCAAATCTAGCTATCCCAATTCAGATAGCATGTGGTGCAGAATGATGATACCAAATACCATTCTACCCAAATACCCTAGCAAATGACTAACATGACATGTTTATTGCAAAACACGAAGTCACATAAACATATCGTACCCACAAAGGTTATCAAAGCATACCTGTTTGGCATTAAAAACAGATGACCATTGTTGTATAGCAAAACAAACATCTTCCCTGAACACAAATCACGAAACAATTCGTAGGTATTTGTTTCACAGAGGGAATTGCTCTATGCTAACTTCTCAGTCATTTCTTTCGGCATGAACAGCAAAATGTGACAAAAGCGGTGAAAGATTGAATAAAAAGTAATCCACGGTTGAAATTTCGTTATATCAGAAAAAGGTTCACATAAGCAATGACGTTGATAATATATAACCTTTTGTTGGATATTGGTAATGCGTTGGGTTGGTGTTCAACCAGGGTTGACTTGGACGGGTTGACAGAGTTGACCTAGTTGATGGAGTTGCATATTTAGACAGTAGAATATGACTTTTACAAGACGTAGGCTATATAAATTTACATATATATTAAGTACACATTTGTTTTCAAATTAATCCAGCAGTGAAGAAACATTTTAGAGCTGTATGATCACAATTTGGTTCCGCAGTTAAGAAAGTGATATTCAATACCATATACCCCCAACCCTTACCGCGAGGAAAGCTCAGTAGCTAGCTTCAGAGCAAGAGGTAATTTGTATGAACACTCTATTTTAAAATAATGTCAAAAGAAATTAAAGCGATTGATGTCGTTATTTATTGGTTAACTGTCTTGTATAATATATCTGAGATATAATATCTGTTGTTGATATATAAATTGTAAATTATGATTACATATACATAAAAAGTAATGCTGTAATCAAGATAATATGTAATGCATATAAGTGCTGAGATGACGAAACAGGTGTAGAGGTTATCAATACCAATGCAACTGAGAACAGACTCATCAACTTCCAAGTTGAGATTCGCTGACAAAGAATTCCACGTTTACAATTGCTGACGTGGTGATACGTGGCAGCCATGTTGCTGACCCAGGCTGACCTAGATTTGGTGCCAAATGTCACGTGACATAATAATCTGTCATTGGTCGCCGTTCAGCCATGCATGTCCGATCAACAGGTGGACATTACCGTCACGAAAAAAATACAAAGATATAACAATAATTATTTCACCAAAATGTATCTCAGCGTAAAGGAAAGTGTGAATACATTTAGACACATTTCTTAATAACATCACACTTTCCATATCGCAGTCGCCATGCATGCACCATGGAACAAAGTAATAAAGGCATCAAACTGACAAATACGACAATACGCATGTTATATATATCATGTATATTATCATTTTGGATATGGAAAATGATGTGAAAATTCATCGGCATTGTACATGTGAATGTCATAATGTTTCAATCACATAAACACTGTCGCATTGTCACATACACAAATACACAGAGAATCAGAAACATATGTTAGCATCAAACTCAAAAACATGATACAATGTCAAATGAATGATATAATGCTCCTACCTCGATCTTTCTCCGGGGCGGCTGCGACTGTAACAACCAGAAGTACCACTACACAGACACACTCCTGAAGGCGCATGGTTACGCCAATCTATAGTCCCTTCCCACACGTAAAACTGTTAAACCATCCAAACTAATAAATAGGTGGAATTGGTTGCTTTCTTTGGGTAAGAAGCCGAAACGGCTTCTTTTTAACTAGGAAGAGCCGAGCTAGCAAGCGTTACCGCCTGCAACAACGGGTTCCTAGGACAATTTATAATTTCTGGCGTGCAGCCTTCCAGGACTGCGACCAGAGTCTTTTGAATATGCTCGAGTTTTAATATACCCTAAGAAAAAAGTTAACCAATCAGGACTCCAGGATACGTCGAGCTCTGACCCCCAAACTGACTATGAGCCAGGCCTGCCTCCCTTTTTGAAAGCTCCGTGCAGTGTACCTCACAGCGTTGTAACCCTACCCCCCTCGTTAAGTGCCCGGTTCCAAATGCTTGTACAGTCAGCTGGCGAGCTCATCAATTTCAACCACTGGAGCCTTTGACCTCTCTCTGACCACCATTTTAACACAAAACCAAGAGCAAAAGATGGATGCATTTCATTTTCGTACTTTTAACTCTTTGCGAAATATCAGTGCAACAAATTGTGATGTTTTTAAATACATTACTTGCATGCTAATTTAATCAAGTATTTTATCTAGGCGTTCATTGTTGAGTAAGCAACGCATATTAAAAGACATTATCATATTATTGTCCATATTAAGCTCGGTTTTGAAAACAAAAACTACCATATCAGAATCAGATAAATATATTTACATGATATACTGTAAATTGTGTAAGTATCGTGTGAGGTTTTAATGAAAATATGTGCCAAAGTGATGCAAAAGAACGTGGTTTGTTGACCTAATAAAATGTACTAACATCAAACAAAATCGTGAGGGTACAAAAAAGTATGTCACGTTTTGACTGACAGGTAAGCAAATGTTCGGCCATTAACCCCTGCGCGTTATTTTCCCTTACAGATGTGTTGGATCTGCTGAGTCGTCAATTTTTCACCATTTGTGATAATTTGACACCACTACAAGAATCTCAGTTATCACTGTCAGCATTGCAGATAAAGTTAGTGTAAACGGAGAACACATGATCCCCGGTCTTAGAACTGTCTGACCTTCAGATTCTAAATTTTAAACATTTCTGCATACTTGACAATTAAAAGCGCATAAACAAACTTCACCCTACAATGCCACCTACTACAGTAAAATATTATTTCTCTCTAATTTGGCAAAATAGGCTTTATTTGAGAGATTAGAAACATTATCGACTAGTATGAACTGCACGAAATATGCCCCTCCCCCTTGTCCCAGATCGAAAGAATACATATACATACGACATATGAGAACTTGAGTCTTTAATTAGAAGCACGTGTATGTCTATTCATAGAAAAAAACTGCAAATTAGGTTTCTAACCTTGTTGATAACGAAAGCAAAATGTTTGTCTAATACGAAAGCAATGCTCTTTTCTTTAATCTGCTGAATGTGGTGTCTTTCAGAAGTGTGTAACCCTCTAAAATGATACAATGGTTGCAACTTTTCCCTGACGAAGAAAAAATAACAGAGGATAAAGTCTAGACAGATGCTTACGCGACAACATTGTTATCGCAAAGTACTAATTAAACAAAATGCAAGTTCTTGTGAATATGGAAAGTGTTTTGTGGTTATTATGTAGGTGAAGTGTTCAAAACTACCTTCATTGTGTTATTATCAATGTTCATAACAGTTCAGAAACAGAGAGAGAGAGAGAGAGAGAGAGAGAGAGAGAGAGAGAGAGAGAGAGAGAGAGAGAGAGAGAGAGAGAGAGAGAGAGAGAGAGTTTTAGGTTAACTTTATTTTGCAAATACAAATGAATTGTCTCGAGATACAACAGAGAGTCAATTATTGTCTCGTTCTTACCACAGGATAATTGTAAATTATATGCATGCACAGCACAAGATTTTATATTATAAGCAGTCATATGTACATAACATGTGTTAATTAACAACTTTATCTAAATTATGATACTGAACACAGAATTACAGTCGGCGCTATAAATGTGCATGTTTAAGGTAATTAGAGAAATACACCGGAAAATGAATTCAAGAAATATTTTTTCGCGAAGATTAACTGTTTCAAGGCAACAAATACAAAAACAAATCGCTAAAATATCAAATTTATGAAATGCAATCATTAAAGTATAAAAAAATCAAAATTATAATTTGACACTGTTTTCGCAGTCAAGTGGTCACGAACTCGAAATCCCAACGCCATAACAAGAAATTCGCGAAACGGCGTGGCCCATACAGGCACCGTAGACACTTTGTCACAGCGCGTTGAAATCCTCGACCCCAAGAACGAAGAACCACAGTCTCACGATAAGCGAATGCCGGGAAGCCTGTTGATGTTGTTATCGGCGGTCATCTTTCTAAGACAGAGGGTCAGCGTTTATCGGGGGGAAAAGAAACTCAGGGTGCCATTGTTTGCACGTGTCACGCTCAAAAGCCAATTATACGCATAAACACTAGGTCTGTTCCCCACGTTTTGTTCAAACTTAAGATACCTACTTTGAACTTCTTATTTTTCTGAGTTTGTTTTCTTTCCGTGCTTTACAATATGCAGAAGAAAGGCAAGACGTTTTGGTTTCCATGTAATAAATAGTGAGAGTTTACGATGACCTTGTCCAAGCCATGGTAATAATGTCAAGGTTGTGGTGTTGGCTTCATTTGTTTAGTAGCCCAGTCACAATGAAACAGCATTATTGTTGAAACGCCAGACAGTTCAGAAACATAATATAATAATGCGATATTATTAGAAACCCAGAATAAATACACTACCAATGTAGCTGATATTAATGTTTATCAATTAAATTGAAAGTTCCGTGGAGAATCCTGGGTACATATATGCTTTCAGTACATGCTAATCTGGAAAAGAACTTTGGCCACTACAGCCATCACACATTGGATAGTTACCAGGGCAATTCCTCAGATGAATATTGCAAAGTTGCAGAATATATTATTCCACGAAATACTCCATTGAATACTCAAGGTCTCTCACAATGTCAGGAACAGGTGACCACAATGATTCCCGTGGAATGATTCAATGTTATCAAATTTGAAAATCATTTTCCGATCTATAACTAAATGCAAATTCCCATTCCCTGATCGTAATTGAACGAGTGACTACAATCAGATGTCCGCAGTAGGAAATTACTTATAAAGAATAAATAATGAACAAAAGAAAACCTCACTTAAATATATTTCTCAGAGGTGGTCTGGCCCGACGTTATAAAAACAATTTCATGCTCAACTCAGTTTCATCCTCAAATTCAATATGTTATACAACATGTGTTCATATTCCTCATTAACAGTATTTGCAATTACGGAAGTCAATCTCTGTGGTGGATGCCCCAAAGGACGTACATGTGCGGCATCTGTGGAGATTTTATGAAGGGTCATATATGTTTTGCATTATCTGAAGAAGGAACTTATGGAGGGAGCCTGCTGTTTGATATATTCACCCTAAGATGGTAATAAATGAGATACAAAGTGCCACCAAAATCCCAACAAGTTCCGGTATAAATGTTCCTCCTACTGACATGATATATGTATGATAACCCATGGATAGTTTTCTTTCTACTCAAAATGGAAGCGTTGACCTTGCCCGTTTATGTATTGGCCGATTGCGACAAAGAAGTGCAAAGTAATTCTTCTTTATTTCTCTACTAATGTTATTGGCATACAGTAAGTCACTCCAAAATTCTTGATTATGAGAAATGTATGATTCGTCTTAAATTTCGAAGATGTGTCAAGTTATTCTATCCAGGACATTCTTGAAAATGTTCTACTTGTAATTCGTTCTACATTTGCAAAATGTTCATGGGAATACAATCTGCATCTCCTCTCAAGATCTTAAAATTGAAATATTTCTGTTACATCGTGTTCATCAAAGTTTATAAATTTTCTTTTCAGCAAGTCATGCTCATGCTTTGTACCCTGCCCCCGGTGGAGGTTTATGTTCATTAAACCTTCTTCTTCAAGGTCCTAACGATTTTTATAAGGATTTATAAAAACGTGTTAATAATGCGGTCTTGCTCGTACAATCGTCTCTGCCAAAAGCAAAGATTTCTTGTGAATATTGAAAGCGTTTTGTCGCTTGGATTATCAGTTTGATCGTCAAAGGTAAAAGAAAAATGCATCAATTAGCACGGCGAGGTGTGAGGTTGTGTTAAGTGTGCCACGCCTGTTGCTGATGAGACTATTTGCAAGAGAACCAGTAGGAGATGGTGACGATGCAATTTGACGGTGCCCTCCACGTGGTGTCATCATAGGCCAGCAGTACCACCTCACGATTCTCAGTGCAGCGACAAAAATAGATTTCAAATATTGCTGAGGGTTGCTATTCTCTTTAAAATGTGCTCTAAATAGTCATAAATCACCCTCCTCGTCTTGGGCTATCACGCTGGCTGTAATCGCTACGCCAGGGCTGCCCTGGAGAACATGGCGACACGAGTCGACATATTGCGACGCAAGTGTAAATATGTGCATAAGCAGAACTACTTGGTGTACACATGTACAAACACCCTGACATTTTAACTATTTATCGGGTTGTATTTTTAAACTTTCAAGACAGTTAATTACTGCTTCAAATGAAGTTATTAATTTTCTTTCATCGAGCTGGTGAAATAATAGGTTTTCACTTTTTAGGTACAATCGAGCATCGTCTCTCTACCAAAATGTTCAAAGAGCGTCATAAGACTCTTGCTCTGAAGTTGTTTGATCAAGGTTACAAAAATCAGTGCCTCAGTAAAGCTTTCAAAAAGTGTTATGGTAGACACGTGGAGGACATTTCCAACTTTGACGCATCAGTGACAAAAATGATGTCCGATGCAATAACATTCCCTAATTTGACTTGTACCTTATTTTCCCGTGTTGTTTTTCCGGTGAAGTTGACTTGCCTTTTCATGTGTTTGTGACGTGTACCACCGGTGAGGCAGGATACGCCCACCTTTTCCCGAACACTGGTATCATTACTATTTGATAGTGATTCATAAACACACTCTTTTGCCTGTTTATTGAATTGGTCAACGAACTAAATCAAACTGACTGTCGTGGAATATTTATCTCAGAAGAAGCACTAAATATTTGTTATTTATTATACGCCGATGATGTTGCCAACACTGCGGATACCACTGGAAGATTACAACAACTGATCAACTGTATAAGTGAATTTTGTAAAAAATGGGGACTGTCTCTAAATATGAACAAATCAAAGATAATCGTTTTTAGAAATGGTGGACGTTTAAGGAACTATGAAAATTGGACTTACAGAGAAGAAAAGATAGAGACTGTGTCATCTTATAAATATTTGGGACTATTTTAAACCCCTAAATTGCTATGGACAAAAGCAACGGCAACATTTGCACAACAAGCAGAAAAAGTATGTCATCTTTTTGGAGGATTACCAATCACTACTGCAATCAAGATGTTCGAATCCATGGTTTTACCAATATAAACATATGGCTCTGAAGTTTTGGGGTTCCAATACTACGAAACTATAGAGATGGTACAGACTACATATTACAAACGGATTCTTAACCTACCAAATAATTGCAAACAATGACGCTGTTCTTGGTGAAACTGGAAGACAACGATTATATGTGTATTATATTAGTAAATGTATTAAATACTGGACAAAATTAATCTCTATGAACACCGAAGCAAACTCTACCGAAGCAAACTTTAATGATGTACAAATTAGATGAAGCTGGCCGTATATCCTGGGCAACATATATAAAAAACATTCTTTTCAAGTATGGATTTGGCTACGCCTGGATAATTCAAGATGTTGGAGATCCGCAAATATTCATTTCACAATTCAAACAACGTATCGTGGACTGTGGTCATTAACATTGGATTGAAAACCTATCTTAAAAATCAAAACTTAAAAGATATTTAACTTTCAAATCGGTATTAACAATAGAAATGTACCTTCAGGAAGTAAACAAGAAGATCTATCAAGAAACCCTAACAAGATTCCGATGCAGCTGCCATAAGCTTATGATCGAAACACTGGACGTCATACCAATACAGAAGAAAACAAAATATTTTGCCCACAATGTCAAAAATAGGACTTCAACTACATTGAAAATGAATAGCATTTCCTTCTTATTTGTACTTCATATTCAACATTACGTTTACATTTTATTGATACATATTTTCACACTAAGCCATCATATGAAAATTGTAAATCTTATGTCTTCTAAATGTAAATACACTATTATACAACTTGCTAAATATATCTACCACGCTTTTAGATTACGCGAGTCACTCACAATTCACTGATGTATTATTTATGTATTATATTCTTTTCATGTATTTATGCATACACTTTATTGATATCATGTATGTTCTATGGGCCTATGGCCTGAAACTTGGAGGAAATAAACTCTATATATACATACATCATAAACACATGCTCATGATGTAGTCGGAATCGTACAATCGACTCTGCTTTATGCAGAGATTTCTATTGGATATGGAAAGAGTTTTAAAGCTTTTATATTTCCTAGTGAGCTGTCATAAAACCAACATATGTAAATACACTTGTGACATAGCCTACTCACACACAAAGTATACTTCCAGTACCTATGTGTCATGACACTGTGGAATGAAGATGATATTTGCGTTTGACTGTAAATCGGTTACACAAATGTATCGTTTATTTCAAACACCACATAATGGGGGGACAGAATGTCGGTTATGTCAGAAGGGTTGGAGATTTTCGTAGTAGTCAGCAATATTGACAGCTGTATCACACCAGTTCGTAGTGGACGTTATGTGTATGTTCAGCTATTTCATTGTGGCCTGTAGTCAGCAGTTTCTTTAGCTTAATCGTGTCGATGTTTGGTCAGCAAAAGCAGTGTAATATCCACACTGAGCCATTGCAATCGGCCGATACCTATCGGTTCTTTCGAAACATTGAATGTTCACTCATGGTCTCTTGAATATGGCAAGAGTTCCCGAGAAAAGTTTATTATCTGAGAAAACAACTTAAACAATAATGACACCTTTCTTGGCAATGACATAACTATCTCGCCAAAGGACAACTCAACATATATTTCGGAAAGCTCGCAGAATATACCAGCAAATAATATATTCCTTGTTCCTGTTTTTGTGAACTTGAAACGCTTAAACACTATTTGTGTCCTGCTGAGAACGCTATGCATGTGTAGATGACATTTTCGATCGGACTATTAAGAATGTGAGATATTTCCGCAACGTCTTTATTTTCACCCACGCAGTCTCTGAATTTATTTTGCCTTTGAAATACCATTTCCTTTTTCCCGAGCTTGAATTTCTTTATATCATGCATTGTGGGTGCAACAAATACACGATGCCGAAAGAACGAAGACAATGGTTCCAAAGGTAGTTTAAACTCTTCCAAACTTTGTCTGGTTTCATGTGCAAATATTTCAGGGGTTAATAATCGAAAAGGATAACAGAGTAGAGTGACATTATATGAACCCTCAAAGCATACACTGGTTCTTGTAGTTATTCGGGAAGGGGGAACCTACATGCATACAGAAGAGATGAAGGTTGGCTGACCGGCTCCTCCCCGAGAGCATCCCTCATATATTAAGGATCGGACGTAAATGTATTCAGCACAGATGGTGGACTGAATAACAGTATTTTCTGAAGGCTAAAATGTCGATGTAGTTAGATTAAACAATTTCAAGTCAACAATATATTTTCTGAAAAAGTGCAAGATTAAAAATTAGGCCTCCGAATAGGGGACATATGCAACGCCGATGTATTTCAAACTAGGTGATGGTTGGAAGGGGAGAGTGTTAAAAACAGTTGCAGAGTAAACTGCAAGACAAAGAAGGTATACACTTGAACATTGGATTTGACAAAATCATTGCAAACGTTAAAAACAGTCGCCTGTTGAGAGGTACTGATTAATATGATGTCACGTGTGTGAAAGATTTCCGGGATGATAGATGCTAAATATACGTGACAAAACTTTTCCCATATTCATAGGATATCTCAGCCGAATTTGTACAATTCCGACTATATCATGAGCATGTGTTTATGAATAATTATCAAATAGTTATAATACCAGGTGTTCGGGAAAAGGTGAGCATATCCTACCCCACCTGTGGCACCCGACAAAAACACACGCAAAGGCAGTTCAATTGTTCAACTGAAAAAAACACGGGAACATATGGTCCAAGTCAAAATAGGGTATTGCATCGGACATCAATCAATTTTGTCACTGATGCACAAATTTGGAAATGTCCTCAACATGTCTTCCATGTCTACAAAGCCTTACTTGGACCTCGAATGTTGTAGCCTTGATCAAGCAACTTTTGAGCAACAGTCGCATGATGCATTTCGATGTCTTTGCAGGCTCGATTGTACCTCAAACGCTGTGAAATGTGGACACCAAAAGCTGGAGCTGCTGTATTATTGCTTGAAGGTTCATGTGCCTGTAATAGGTGAAGGAAGGAGAGATTCAGAATACTTACCCAACAACGTTTTAAGTACTAAAACCTCGATTAAATTGACTGTTACTATGTACCTAGGCGTTCACACACACACACACACACACACACACACACACACACACACACACACACACACACACACACACACACACACACACACACACACACACACACACACACACACACACACACACACACACACACACACACACACACGCACATACGCACGCACGCACGCAGGCTCGCTCATACGCATATTAGGATGATACCACCATTCGCACTTGTCCGGACAAGCGAGGTTCAACTGTACACATATACTTCGGCGTCACCGAGGTGTGCAGGGTATCAAACATGAACATATGCCAACAAGCTGAGAATGCTGACATAGTGATTAGTAGCTGAAGAACATGTTGTGTATGCCTGTGTCACACTGATTGGATGCTTTAATGACACTGGAAAAATGGACAACGACTATTAAAGACAATGAAAAGTGCAAGATTGAAGATGTTGGAAAAAGCTACCCAAAAGACACGCCTGAACAGTGATCAGTGATTTAGCCCATGCACATACAATACAATGAGGGTATAAATTGATTCCCAAACGTTACTCCACTTAAATCATTCAGAGGGGTATGGGGGTGACGGATGGGAGTAAACATTCTGGACCATCCCTGCGAGATACGAACTTCCACAGGGCCACGGATAGCCATACTATACTGACTGTTCTGATTACATCTTTGTTTAATGTAATCAGTACAGTCAGTATAGTATGGCTATTCGTGGCCCTGTGCGAACCTTTCCAATTCAACACTCGGTGCGGTGCGGTGCGGTGCGGTGCGGTGCGGTGCGGTGCGGTGCGGTGCGGTGCGTCGATTCCCCATATGGGTGCTCAAGTGATGCCCATTTCTGGTGGGGTGCGGTGCGGTGCGGTGCGGTGCGGTGCGGTGCGGTGCGTCGATTCCCCATATGGGTGCTCAAGTGATGCCCATTTCTGGTGCCCCCTGCCGTGAGACGACTGGAATACTGCAAAAAGCTGCGCACAACTATACTCCTTCACTCACTCACACGCTCAGCATGACATAAGCGCATGGGACATATCACGAATTAAACCGAAGGAAGCAATCGGGCTGTATGTACACATGCCCAAACAAACACAGTGACACGGTGTAGGCGCTCCCAGCTGGATCGACCGGTGTAGGAAAACAAATATACACGAATATGGCACAGGGGGTGAGACCTTGCTGTCGTGGGGCTGAGACCCTTGTGTCACCCTACTGATCGGGGTAACGTGTTTTAATGATGAAGCAGGAAGTTCACAAACTGCCTTACACACCAATACTACATACACAGAGCAATAGAACAAGCCTTACAAGATCTAAGGTTACATATCATATTATTCTCAGTGTTAACACATGAGAAAAAGGTCCTTCAGAAATTCGTTCAGTAAGGTCAGACATTGTCAGAGAAACGGAATGTACACAATATGTGATTACTAAAACACAAAATCCTAACAATAGAAGCATACGTACACTGCCATTATTGTTATTGAATCTTAAACAGCCTGCAGTTGGATTTTAACTCTGTCAACTTTATATTTTATAAGGCTGAACGAGATGCAATGCAACATATTTAAGGCCTCCCAGAACATATCACTTAGTTGTCGTCAGGCGGTTCGTATGGTCACTTTGACCTTGTCTGCCGTTTCAAGACACTCCCAAACACCCAGACTCTTTATAACGTACAATCTATTGCATATGGACGCGATGACTTCTGGTTTATTAATACAGGTTTGTTTACTGTGAGGTGAAATCTGAAACAAGAAACCACGCAATTCGACAATGTCCATTCACTCTAAATATGACGACATATCTGTTCGACAAAGAAATAGACACATACATAACACAACTATCAGACGCCTTGTAATGAGTACGAAATTGTAATAAAGGTAAGGTCATAGCAGACTGGACTGTTGGCAGTAGGCTAGACTGACATTTAGTCCAAGAAATAAAGTTATTTTTTTTCAAAATACAGCATATATCTACAACATAAAACCGAATAAAATCCAAATGGAGCCCAGAGGCATCCTCAGGGCTGAGGCAATGTAGACTAGCCAAATTATTCCAGACTTGAGTTGAACTTCGGAGTTTAGTAATTTATTCTGTAGGGTCTAGTAGACAGTCAGCATTATGTGTGTTATAATATCATTGGTGACGCAGAGCGAAGATCAGACGTGGCTTGATGGCTGTTGTGGTGTGTCATGGGTACCGAGCGGGTTGGTTCTAACTATGGCTATGGTTTTCTCCTTCTGTGCCCATAGAAGAGAGATTGTGAACAATGAAGGGAAACTGACAACGCCGTCATGTAGCTGGAATATTGCGGCGTTAAACAACAAACAAGCAAAAAACATGCGTGTTAATAAGATCAGATCAGATAACGTTGCAGGTGAATATTGGAATATTGATGACAAATGATGAAATCAAACTTCAATTTTCTTGCATTTATGTGTTATCTGTTTAGTAGATAGAATCGAATCGAAAGTGTGTGTTTGTGTGTGTTTGTGTTTGTGTTTGTGTGTGTTTTTGTGTGTGTATGGGGGTGGGGGGGGGGGGGGGGGGGGTGTGTGTGTATGGGTGCGGGTATTAACGTGGGTTAGCTTTGTGCAGAGTTGGCACCAAGTGTGAAAGCTAACTCAACTTGGATGAACATGTCAACATTAACAGTGTTCCCGTCAAATGTGTGAAAGTATTAAAATGAAAAGGAAAATTCAAGGATCAAGTATTTGGGTGCAGTTCCGTCTGAACTCAACAATCTCGCCTTAGATACAACTCAGTCACGTTGTGTAATGGGAAAGTAATTGGAGGAAATTAGTTTCATATGTTTCTTCCAGTTAAATAATAGGGTGATATTTCGGCTAAACTGTTCAATATGCCAGCGCGCCAAGCACTGGGGCCAGATTATGTTAAATGTTGTCTGGCATCATTACGTTCATTTGTCCTCAAATAAACAATTTTTATCGTCTCAAACTCAATGGCCAACGCGGAATGAAAGTTACTCGAGAAATCATTAAACATGTTAAATTGACCCTCCATCCCAAGTTCACAACTAATGCTCCGAAGTAAGAATAAGCTTTCTTTTAACCCATTTAGACATATTTCAATCTTCTCCGATTGTGTTTTAAAGTGAATATTTGATAATGATTCATAAACACACGCGCATGATATAGTCGGAATCGCACAATCGACTCTTTTTCCTATAAATATGGAAAAGGTTTTGTCACTTTTATTTAGCATCTACCACCCCAATTCGAAAATCTTTCACACTCACACACACGCACTCGCAAACGCACACACACACGCACGCACGCACGCACACACACACGCACGCACGTACACACACAAAGCCTTCCCGTTCGATGATCAATATCGGTCGGTTTGGGGATCAAACTATAGTGAAACCTTACTGACCCGGACACATCGAAGTTACATCATGGTCCCGAGATCGATAATCCTGACCCGCAATATGGCAAATGATCGAGTCTGGACCAGACAATCCAGTGATTAATATCATGAGCATCGATCCACGCAATTGGGATCGATGACATTCATCAACCAAGTCAGCGAGCCTGACCACCCTATCCCGTAAGTCGCCTTTGACGACAAGCATAGTCGCCTTTCACGGCAAGCATGGGTTGCTGAAGACCTATTCTACCCCGGAGCTTCACGGGTCGGAACTTAGGGGTAACATGGTTACACTCTATTTGCAAACAGAAGTGATGTCCCGGTGCCTAACTAACGATTCACTTTCTATATATTACAACAATCCCAGCCCATGGCGTCTACGTTTCACAACTTTTGAGGTACAATCGAGCATGATCTTTGTACCCCAAGATTTCATAGAGCGTCATACGACTCTCGAAATATGACACATCAGTGACAAAAATAATGTCTAATGCAATTCCCTATTTTGACTTGTTCCTTATGTTCCAGTGATGTTTGTTATGTGAACAATTGACTTCCCTTTGCATGTGTTTGTGACGTGTGCCACCGGTGGGGAAGGATACGCTCACATTTGCACGAAAACCTGGTATCACGACTATTTGATAGTGATTCACATGATTATGCCATAATAGGAATCATAAAATGGATTTAGCAGATATTTCTTATGAATATGGAAAGGGTTTTGTCGTTTTTTATTTATATACAATAAAGGCCCAAGTGGTTTATTAGTTGCGGCCTAAAAGGTAACTAAATACCTGAGGGAAATTAAATTTAATATACAAGCAATTAAATTAAAAGGGATCGTCCCTCAATCTGGAATCTCGTCAATAGTGGTCCGAGAAGGAATTTGTTTGTTTTTCATTAATGTAAAGTACCATCGGTCAAGCCTTCAAGAGTGCACAGCTGGTCTTCATTGACCTTTGTTGGTGGGCACACGCTAAGTTGACCAATCGAAAACCAACAACAGCGTGTTTTCTTGAGTTATTCCGTTCCAATTCCGTACATTTCCAACCGAAATACCCAAGACGTACCATGTCTATTTCTGAGGAGTGGATGGTTGCAGATTTGGAAACAATATGCCCGTTAATGAGTATAAAGGTTAACGCCCCTTTGAACAGTAGTTCAGTTATGCCATGACATAACGTGGCACATCTTCCCGAGGCAAGGGAGTTAACTGACTTTTAAAAGTCCAGTTTCCACCCTTGCCGAACTAGGCTGGTATTATGGAGTTACATTTTGGCTGGACTAACGAGTCTATGCATAGTCCAATCAAAATCGTGCAACGGAATCGAAATCCAGTTTGTAAACTATCATGCAGATTTCGGCCGATTGCAGGATTTGCAAAACGTGTGCACCGCCAACTCGTTGTCAACAGATATTTTCCTAATCTTTTCATGTTTTTAATCAAGTTGCTCACGTGATTTGATGT
>NW_025964282.1:0-19278 GCF_023055435.1 Haliotis rufescens
CTAGCTTTTGCACAAACACAGTATCTTAATTAGCGACATGATGCCTTGGAGTGGCTCGATCTTATTATTAACGCTTGTGTTTTGGACACAGAGCTCCATCCATGGTACGACCCAGAATATGTAGAGGGCGTCATGGAAAATGATAAATACAAAATTCTTTGGAATAGGCCCGTATACAGCCTAAGACTAATCTAGGCCAACAAACCCGATCTTGTCCTTTTTGATATTTCCAATCAAATCATTTATGTCATTGGATTTTCTATCCTTTTTGACACAAATATAATTGACATGATTCAACATGGCAAAATAATGCGGACCTCGCTTTCGAAATGTCACGCTTGCATCCCAAGTTGTTCGACTCCCCATTGTTCTTGGTGCCTTAGGTTTGGTGCCTCCCAATCTGTTGACTGACAATGGGAGAGTACCCGAGTTTGCTACCAGGAACACAGCTCTTCTGACAAGCTGGGTAATGCAGAAGGCTGCAGTGTTGGGAGTCTTCACATTCTTCGAAAAGTTCTAGGTGGGTTTGACTAGGCAGCGCTTCCTGGGAGAAGTCCCATTCGCTGTCTGGGCTGCGTGTAGATGGGCAAGGCCCTGAGCTGATGATGAGCCTAACCAGCCTGACTGTGCCAGGATCACCCAAACCCTCTTTGCTGCATTTATTATTTTTAATCTGTAAATAATAATAATAATAATAAAATATAAAAAACGACGACGACTATGATGATGATGGCTACAAATGAAGCACTAAATGGTCACGCGATGCATGCAATACAAGTGCAATAATCATGAACGCGACGTTAAACCCCATATAACCTCATGACGTATATGAAGACCTCGCGTCAGACAGGGTTACATGTACGTGTATTTCGGTGTCTGTCAGAGGTGTTGTGCTGCTCCATCTGGTGCTGCCCTTGACTAGCCGACGTCTAGACACTGTAATTAGGAACTGATGAGAAACTGAGCTATTTTCTTCGAGTAATTTGAGTTAACAAGTATTATGGCTTGACCGAACTGGCTTGTAGACCTTGATGTATGACGTCGTTTCCAGGGAGTGAGTGAATATTGTTTTGTTCCGGGTGTGGCAACATTGCATCCATAACACCAGGAATAGTCTTCACTCAATGTGCTCACGTAAAGACTTAAACATAGGTATCAGCTCCGGTAGCAGATCGGTTCCTAACTAATCTCACATGACCAAAATAAATGTTTTTAATCTTTTGATTTTCTGTACTGTACGAAAATTCCGTTGATATGTGATTTCACAAAGCTGAGGTTTTGTATTATTTTTCAAGAAACACGAAATAAAAATAATCTTATTCTTGATTTGATACGTTTTCTGTTAGGGCCATTTCCATTTGCATTGATGTTCGCATGCAGGAAGTATACAATAACATGTTGTTTGACGCCGCACTCAGCAATATTCCAGCTATATGTCTGTAAATAATCGAGTCTGGACAAGACAACTGAGTGATTGACATCATAAGCATCGATCTACGCAGTTGAGATACGATTTCATGCATCAGCGAGCCTGACCACCCGATCCCTTTAGTCGCCTCTTCCGAAAAAATAGGATGATGAAGACAACTCTACACATACACACAATGTCTTACTCAATATCCAAGCTTCGGAGTTTTTCCACTTTTATCAACTCTTGTTGAAATATTTGATATCAAAAGACACTCGGGTGAGATTCTCTATATACAACTGTTTTACCATGATAACAATGGAATCCTAGAGTGAGTGTGTGAATGAGTTGGTTTAACGCCGCTTTTAACAGTATTCCAGTTATATCACGGCGTGTCACCTTAACGTGTGAGGAAAGCTCGAAGTGATGCAGGTCTCAGACGTTTACCACTTCGGTGAAACCAACGGGCACGGGTATGGTGCTGACAAACCTAGAAACAAACGGGGCGAACCGGGATTCGAACCCACAATCATAGGTTTCTGTACAGCGAATCGCGGCGCCTTAGACGACTGGGCCACCCGTGCCCCCGGAATACAAGGTTGGACATTGTCGTGTAACATTGTCGCAGTATCGCAGATTATTTTTGACACTTTTGCTCGCTTTTATAAGGGCGACAACGCAACAATGTCCCTTCTGGGATTCTAAAGTCAACAATGGGAACTCCCATAAACATATACATGTACATGGCGCGTGGCAAATAACATGTTTCTAAATGTTGCCTCCCCTTCATTAACGATGTTTTTTGTGTGAATCTGTGTTAATGATTGTTTTATTGATCGAAAGTATTGTATTTATCTTGTATTATTGGACGGACGTGACCAGGTACCCATGGCGACCACATTTATTTGACCAGGTGATGGCCTGTGTCCGGTATCATCCACACGAATGACCAAACATCATCCCGTCTATCATCGTCTTGTCGACTGGCCGCTATTCTCTCTAGATACCGGCTGCACGCTTGAGTTGAAATATGAAAACTATCGAATTGACGAATTCACTGACCTGAAATAGATGGATTACAGTCGTGTAGTTTCGAATGTGCCCGCTAGGGTCTTGTAATTGCTTCCGATTATCTCTGGTTTTATTGTATGAACCCGATCTAGATTTTATTGCATCAAACGGCATCACATTAGACTGTTTGATCAAACAATAGACAACAATCGACAGGCTGGAATAGTATTGAGGTCTCTATGATGGCATGATTTGGTTATTTGCATTAATTGAAACCGTCAGAAGACATTACCCGCCGACCGCCGACCGCCGACCGCCGTGGACAACAACGCGCATGCTCAGTGCGTGCTCACTCGAAGTACTATTGTCCCACGACTGTTTTACAATACTACGCGATAAGCACGCGAGTGAGCGAGGGCATTGCCCACCAGATATTCACAATCAGGCTTAACGTAATAACATCGTTGCACATTATTCACAGAAGGGCAAACACAAATTGACAAGATAAACATGCAAGCAGATTATTTAGTGAGTAAGTCAATGAGATATTTTTTTCGCCGCCTTTGCCAACACTACTGCAAAAGCAATGGAGGAGACAAAAGCGTTTTTGGAATTTAGTCTTTGGTAACCCTCGATTATTCAGTGTATGCTATCTCCATTTTAGTAATTATTATTATTATTATTTTATTTATTTTTTACATTTTTTTATTATTATTATTATTATTATTATTATTATTATTATTATTATTACCAAATAAATATGGACCATTTGGCCAGAAAATCTTCGTTTCGGAAGTGACCTCATCATTATTGTTCTATTATCAACATATAGCACCGCATTTCTTCTCGTCTATTATTAACTTCATGTTATTCGAATTAGGCTCAAAACGAAGCTATATATGTTTCCATGGAAATTTTAATGATAAATTGAGATATGACACCCTGGATAATTGGGGACAGCCTTCGGTATGGATCCATAACAGCTCCGCTGTCATAAGTGTGAGTGAGTAAGAGCGAGTAGTGACTTTGGTTTAATGCCGCTTTGAACATCATTGCAGATAAATCACGCTTTTCAGATTAAGAAGGTTTCGTTGAAAATACATAGGACCATGTGGATTCTCAGAAATGTAAAGGATTTGCTTGAATTTTTACAATCTCAGAAAAGTTCAATTTTGTCAAAACATTTCATTTTTCAACTTTGTACACCACAATCCCACACGACAAACGTAATGAAAAACGTCATGCCTTGATGCATGGGGTATTTTAAAGTCACTTAACTATATGGCAAGAGGGATTACTTTAACGTTGCAATAGTCCCAGTTAATCTTTGTTGACCAAAATGACGTCCAATGCGATTCCCTATTTTGATTTGTACCATATGTTCCCTTCTTTGTTCAGGTAAAAAATTAACTTGCCTTTGCATGTATGTGTGACAGGTGTCACTGGTTGGGCATGATACGCTAACCTTTTCGCGAACACCTGGTGTCATCACTTTTTGATAGGGATACAAAGCACATGCTTGGGATACAAGGGATACAATCGTACAATGGGCTCTGATTTTTGCAGAGATTTCATATGATTATGGAAAGGTTTTTTCTCTTTTATCAACATACATGTGATAGATACTATATATACCAGAATAGATGTAACACAGCTGGTTCATATAATATATAACTTTGTCTCCCATTCCCCACTGATTGGTTTCAGCTTCTGTATTCTCTTCCGGATACACCCCACTAAACCCACAATGTCTATTTCGATGATGATGGCTCGTTCATTATTTAAATGTAATCTAAATACGACGAAAGTAGATCCTTCACAATAGCGTATCTCATAGAACCGTAATTAACAGATGTGAAAATAGTCGGACAACGCGCGGAAATAAGCTGTAATCTATAAGGTAGCTCAGTAGGGCGCAATGTGCGGGACTATTTCCACAGCTTTGTATTACAGCGTCTGAACAAACTTAGCCATACGCACGCAATATCAATTTATACACACGGACAGTGTGGAGAATAAGTTATTAAAGTCATATGTTGACGCAATATGATAAAAGTATTGCCGTGTTCTCCACGTGGGGTTGATAGCGTGAACATCGATCGACTGTGACCAGGATGGCACACTATATCAACAACGACATGACTTGTGAGTGTGGTGAATGAGGTAAAATAGTAATATCGCAGCTCTCTGTAGTCAGTAATATCGCAGCTGTCTGTGGTCAGTCATATTACAGCTGTCTGTAGTCAGTAATATTACAGCTGTCTGTAGTCAGTAATATAACAGCTCTCTGTGGTCAATAATATTACAGCTGTCTGTAGTCAGTAATATCACAGCTGTCTGTAGTCAGTATTATCACAGCTGTCTGTAGTCAGTATTATCACAGCTGTCTGTAGTCAGTCATGTCACAGCTATCTGTAGTCAGTAATATCACAGCTGTTTGTGGTCAGAAATATAACAGCTGTCTGTGGTCAGTGATATCACAGCTGTCTGTAGTCAGTAATAACACAGCTGTCTGTAGTCAGTAATATGACAGCTGCCTGTAGTCAGTCATGTCACAGCTGTCTGTAGTCAGAAATATCACAGCTATCTGTAGTCAGTCATGTTCAGCTGTCTGTAGTCAGAAATATCACAGCTGTCTGCAGTCAGTAATATCACAGCTGTTTGTAGTCAGTAATATAACAGCTGCCTGTAGTCAGTAATATCACAGCTGTCTGTAGTCAGAAATATGACAGCTGTCTGCAGTCAGTATTATCACAGCTGCCTGTAGTCAGTAATATCACAGCTGTCTGTAGTCAGAAATATGACAGCTGCCTGTAGTCAGTAATAACACAGCTGCCTGTAGTCAGCTGCATCATGATAGTCTGTCCCCACTTGGTATTTTGTTTTACCACGGGGGCCGTAATATCAGAACCATATCCCATACAGATGATTCGTCAAATAAACTTTGAATAAAGTGCCGGCAACACAGACCTGAATTCCAGACTTAGATAGTAGAACATTATACGATCGACCAACTTTAGGAACATTTCTGATGGACACATGTACTTTCTTTTCCTGTTGGTGCATTGGTTGGTTTGTTGTTAAACGCCGCACTCAGCAATATTCCAGCTATATGACGGCGGTTTGTAAATAATCGAGTCTGGACAAGACAGTCCAAAGATTGATATCATGAGTATCGATCAACGCAATTGGGATCGATGACATGCTTCAACCAAGTCAGTTAGTCTGACCACCCGATCCCGTAAGTCGCCTCTTGCGACAAGCATAGTCGCTTTTTACGGCAAGCATGGGTTGCTGAAGACCTATTCTACCCGGATCTTGACGGGTCTGTTGGTGCATACGCATGGATACACATATGGTTTTGAGCAGGTTATAGTCGCATCACATGTTCAACACATCTGAGTGAGTCATGTGCAATTACGCACATTCTTCAACTACATTTTAGTCGTAATACTCCAACACAAAAGTCTGAGGAGTTCCCAGTCTGATACTGGCCGCCTCCGTGGTCTAGTGGTAGAGCGTCCGCCCGGAGAGCGGAAGGTCCGGGGTTCGATCCCCGGCCGCGTCATACCAAAAGACGTTAAAAGATGGTACTTGTTGTTACCCTGTCTGGCGCTCGGCATTAAAGGGCTAAAACAAGGACTGGTCGGCTCGGAGTCAGTATATTGTGTCTGAGTGGGGTATTCATGTTAAACTGCGGCATTGTATCTCAGTGAGCTAGCACTATAAATCGGCATCAGTCCGGATAGTACAAGCAGCAACACACACACACACACACACACACACGTGTGCATGCACGTCGCTATATAAGTGCAATAATCTGGGACGCGACGTTAAACCCAGTTTCACCTCACCTCACCTCACCTCCTAGTCTGATACTGCCCACATACGGCTATCAAATATGCAAAGCCCGTGAGTATGAAATGGAGCTATCAGTCAAAGGGCATTCAGATATTACACTGTCACCGCGTGTGAGCGTCTGCTCAGTACCCACCTTCAGCTATCAAGTGGACGGACATATGAGAGTAGAGTCCAATGCCATCTGTACTTCCGGTACTGGTCCACACAACATCGCGACACCGACGGCGATAATTACGCTAAGTATAACCTGACCACCGATGTCTTTGATAATACCCATGATAAAACCACACAGACAACTCCACTGCTGTGTCCAGGAAGCCATATCCGGCGTCTGGCAACGACATCAGCACTTCCATCGGTGGCGATTTGTCGTGAACGCGTAAATTGGGCTCGTGAGGAAACCAATTAGCAACAACGGGCCTAAAACATAAAGTTCTCGTAACCCTGTTTGGCAGACTTCATCAATAAAGGATGTTCGGATGTTATAGTGGATTTATATAACAATCCTATTACATAATGCATCCTTTCTACAATGTACTGGTTTGACTGAAGTTGGACGGGAGTTGATTAATTAAATGTGATTGAAGTCCTCGCAATGCCAGTTTGCTGAGCTATTAATCTACATGGATACAAGGGCAATACACTTGGTGTTCTCAGCGGTAAAACACATCGCTGCACAAAAGCGCTATCCTCCGTCCCGTCATCGCAACAGGGTCAATAAAGAGGTCACAGTCACACTGTTCTCCATACAATCCCTGGAAATATGGCAATACGGAGGGTGTACTGTCCCAGAAACACTACGTTTTATAGGACCTCTAAAACACGACAATATAGAGTTTACCGTCACAGAAACACAACGCTCTATACAACCTCTGAAACACGACAATATAGAGTTTACCGTCACAGAAACACAACGCTCTATACAACCTCTGAAAACATGACAATATATAGTATACCGCCACAGAAACGCTACGCTCTATACAGTCTCTGCAACGATGACAATATAGAGGCTATACTGTCCTGGAAACAACATAATCTATACAATCCCTGCAACCCTGGCGATATAGAGGCTATATTGTCACAGAAACACTACGCTCTTTACAATCACTGCAACCAGGACAATATAGAGGCTATACCGTCTCAGAAACACTACGCTCTATACAATCACTGCAACCATGACGACATAGAAGCTATACCGTTACAGAAACACTACGCTCTGTGCAATCACTGCAACCCTGACGATATAGAGGCTATATTGTCACAGAAACACTTCGTTTCATACATCAGTGCAACCATGCAATCACTGCAACCATGACGATATAGAGGCTATACCGTTACAGAAACACTACGCTCGATACAATATCTGCAGCCAGTCCTACATTATGCATTGGTGAACTACTGTCACAGTGTGCACGCCTGTGTTGCCAAGTTAATGTTACCTGCTATATCTCAACAACACGTAAAGTTCCGGGTTGGAATTGGTCTTCAGCATGCTTGTCGTTTGAGGCGACTAATGATATCGGCTTGTCAGGCTCGCTAATCTGGTTGATGCATGTTATCGTATCCCAACTGCGTAGATCGATGCTCAGGATATCAATCACTGGATTGTCTGGTCTAGACTCGATTATTGACAGCCGTCATACAGCTGGAATGCTGCTGAATGTGGCGTTAAACAACAAACAAACAAACATATAAACTATGTCTCAACAAAACACTCTTGACAGTGAGTTGCCAATGTGTCTATTTGTGTCACTACATGTGAAAACCGAATTAATTCTCCGCAGAAAAATAAGGAATCTTCTAAACGAAGATATACCAATTCGCCGAGCACAGCATCATGTATTAATTCAGTATTTAAGTATCATACACCCGTGTCACATGACCAGCGCCGGCCTCTGGACATGATATATCAGGACGGAGTACCCTTCAGACCTCGGGTAATTTGTATTCAGTGAGTGAGTATGGTTTTACGCGCTTTTAAGCAATATTCCAGCAATATCACGGGTGGGGGAGGGGGCACCAGAATGGGCTTCACACATCGTACCCATGTCGAGAATCGAACCCCGGTCTTCGGCGTGACGAGCGAACGCTTTAACCACTAGGCTACCCGACCGCCCCTAATTTGTTTTCACCACGAATGAATAACATTATATATCAAGACGATGTAATGAATATATGTCACGCACTAAACCCAACAGAGTAACATGCAGTACCTCATACCTGTAAATCTGATTATGCACATATGTATGCCTTTTTATAGTTCACTGCAAAATGTACACATGATGTGTACGAGTGATCAAGATGTCTTGTACCTTCAAAAACATACCTCGTCAACAGCCATATTCAAAGTTCCTGACATCTCCTTAACTTAAGGGTGTTGACAATATTGGGAAAACCATAACAGAGTGAAAAGAGAATAAGTAATCTAGTTCAAGGTTTCCAAAATATTTAGAATGTAAACAGAGTTCGTGTTCAATGTCTTCCCGAGACTGAGTTCCCCCACACAACCTCGAGCACCCGTCATGCCGTGCGCGGGAAATGTCCCATACTGATGACGTCACATTGTCACCAAGACGCGACTCGGCTAACATAAAGCTCCTTCCTTACAAAAGTAAAACAAAAAGCTGTGTCATGTGTCAAACATAAACACCCTGTCATCTCAACACGAATTCCTAAAGACAACATTTTACACTTACCTTTCTCGGCTGATTTCGAATAAAATTCCTCCACCAACACCCGAGCGGCCGAATACTATCCTCGCCGCCTATAGTCCTATAGGCCACGGGGAAGAGTAAGTTAATTTATACACCCAAGTTTGTGCAAGTATCGGCATTACTTGAATCCGTCAGTGTGGCGAAGAAGCGGCTTGCACTCCGCCAATCAATAGCCAATAGCTGCCACCAACCGACCTTCACCTTCCCGGCAGCAGCAGGAGTTAGCGGGTCCATGCATGTCCGACTAACACAGGCAGTCTAGAGCTATGCCAATCCTATTAACATCGTCTGAACGTCTTTGGCCCCCCTAAAACCCCCTAATGCAATCTGAGGGGACATCCGTCACTGCCTGCCTCACCAACATCGGCGACAGAGGGGACACCGACATTGGTGACATGGTGGTGGCATCCCAGCTGGTAACCACGGGGACTTGTCCATTTGGCGCATGTCCATTTGGCAGCTAATAGACAAGAGGATTTCTTAATTTTCTTGTCTGTTAAACCGATTAAAACCAGGAAAAACAAATCACTGTCGGAACTAAGCCATTTGGGCTGATAAATTGTTACAAGTAATTAAGTATGTGGGTTTTAGTAATGCACCCATGTAAGCTTATTAACGCTTATTGTCCGTTAAGACCGTCTACTGACATCCTACTGAGCAGGGGGACAATCTCAGGCTCGCAGATTCCATCCAAAAATCCGATTTAACATTTAATTTCTTACGCTTGACGGGAAATATTTGAGAGCGGGCCACATGTCTCCATCACTAGGGTGTCTCACTGCTTGGAGGAGTGGGCTTCTGTGGCTGAATATAGCACTAAGCGCTCCTTGTTCATGTCTGTCTGAACCGTCTGTAATCGTTAATCTGATAATAAGTGGAATATATGTTTCCTGGGAACAGTTTTAATAATTGATGTATTATAAGCCTTATCTTCCCCTTTCAAAATATATAATGGTTTATTGTAAGTTTCATTTTATGAGATTTTAATTTGCCTCTGGTAGATGAACATTATGAGAACGTGTAAGCTGCACTGGTTTGACATGTACTGTGTAGGAAACGGCCTGAAAACAATGCACATTACGGAAAGAGAGTCTTCTGTTACCTCATTGAAGTGACCGCCTCGGTGGTCCAGTGGGTAGAGTGTCTGTCCGGAGAGGGGAAGGTCTGTGGTTCGATTCCTGGCCGCGTCATATCAAAAGACTTTAAAAGATGGTACTTGTTGTTACCCTGCCTGGCATTCGGTTTATTTGGATCAAACACAGATTAGTCGGCTCGGAGTCCAGTATACTGTGTGTGTGAGTGGGATATTCTGGTTAAAGTGTGGCATCGTATCTTAGGTGTCCAGCACTATAAAACACACACACACACACACACACACACACACACACACACACACACACACACACACACCCTTGTTGCATTGTAAACCAGCGACACTGCCTACCCCCTATTTGAATGGATCCCTCCATGTCCTGATACAGTGAGTCAATTAAGTCTACAGATTTCCCCTAACGCCGCCATCGAACAACTTCTTACTTTGACCATCGGATATCATTGGATCTCTAATTCCAATCTTGCAGAACCTAGTTAAGATGCAATAAAACAGACCCCCCCCCCCCCCCCCCCCCCCCCCCCCACACACACACACACACACACACAAAAGCGCGTAACTGCACGTCGCTAAATAAGTGTAATAATCTTGAACGTGACGTTAAAGCTCACCTCACCTCATCTCACCTCACCTCACCTCACCTCACCTCACCTCACCTCACCTCACCTCACCTCACCTCACCTCACCTGGAATATGTCTGTAAAAAGGTACTGGTAAATACTCCTGGTAAAAATATACCGATCACAATAAATCTGATAAATACCTAGTAAATACAGCCGGTATTAACGCCTAACAAATACCCCTGGTAAATGATCGGGTAAATACACCTGGTAAATATATCTGGCAGGTTCACATTGCAAATACACTTGAGAATTGTTCATATTAAATATCCTGGCAAATGCACTTTGTACATATCACTTTGAACTCGCTCACCCTGGAGGAATGTAAGTGAACCGATCATTTGTTTGTTTGTTTTTTGTTCTACAGCTTACCCAGAATCCCCAACGGGTTGAGCCGATTTTTCGTTCATTTTACGACTTGAACGTCTTTACAATGAATCTCTATTAGTCAACAAGGGACAATTTGCGTTACAGCATGTATGTAACCACTTGTGAAAACAATGTTTATTCAAATACTGATCATAGATCTAAATAAGAATAACTAAACAAGAAATTGCTTATGTTTGACTGTTCAACAAATGTGAAAACATAACGCATAATCCAAGAACAAGGAACTTTCCTTAAGTGTTGTGTCTCAATAACTCTTATCTGTTTATTCAGCATAGCTGCTGGCGAGCGGTCTCATTTCAGTTTGGTGTTCAGTTTCGTTCCTGATGCATGCGATATTGCGATACTCAAATGTATTCTTGTGTCACGAGTGCGTGTTAAATATGCGGAGAATATAAGGATTCATTGTTGGTCGCGTTAACGGTGGGGGTCCCAGTTGAAGTTGTTAACTGTGTTTGTGTGGGCTTGTAACGTCCCTGTCGTTCACTCACTCACTCATTCACTCACTCACTCACTCACTCACTCACTCACTCAACCACTCACTCAACCACTCACTCAACCACTCACTCAACCACTCAACCACTCACTCAACCTCTCGCTCACTCACTCACTCACTCACTCACTCACTCACTCAACCACTCACTCAACCTCTCGCTCACTCACTCACTCACTCACTCACTCAACCACTCACTCAACCACTCACTCAACCACTCACTCACTCACTCAACCTCTCGCTCAACCTCTCGCTCACTCACTCACTCACTCACTCACTCACTCACTCACTCACTCAACAACTCACTCAACAACTCACTCAACTACTCACTTAACCACTCACTCACTCACTCACTCACTCACTCAACCACTCACTCACTCAACCACTCACTCAACCTCTCGCTCACTCACTCACTCACTCACTCAACCACTCACTCACTCACTCACTCACTCACTCAACCACTCACTCAACCACTCAACCAGCCAATCACTCACTCACTCACTCATGCGAATAGTTTTGTCAATAAGGAGGATCCTACAAGGAATATTGCCGAGTTCCCCCTACATGTTTTCAATGGTATTGCCCTCAGTCTACCTCGTATTGTCTTATTGTATAATCCCCCACGGTGATTCCGGACAGAATAAATCCCGACCCCACGGCGTAGATCTTTGCCCATTGTATCAGCCACTGGTTTGCCTGGCCCAGACTTGTAGCCTTGATAAACATGGAATGTTGCTGCTTGTGTGGTGAAACAACTGTGAACAATTAAAATAGGTCACCCTGACATGATTCATAGACTAATACATTTTCTCTGATATTCGACTGACATGGAATAATCGAATCTTGACCAGCCAACCCATCCTTGAAGGTATTACCTACCCAGGTAGACACAGATAGCCACCAGGTGTTCGAAATATACGATTATGGATACTGAAGGTATTATTCCGTCGCGAGGGTTCATTATATTTGTGACGTTCTTTTTTTATTAAAACCTATTTATTCACAAGGAGTGAACGGGATTGGGGGACAAGTTCTTCCAACTTAGAATGCCCTCTCCCTGGTATTCACAAAATTTCAAAATTTCAAATTCAATATAAATGCATACAGCACTATAGAGGAGACATAAAATGAGAGAGAGAGAGAGAGAGAGAGAGAGAGGGAGAGAGAGAGAGAGAGAGAGAGAGAGAGAGAGAGAGAGAGAGAGAGAGAGAGAGAGAAGCATTGTTGAATGAACAGTTCCTTACACAAATCATTTAGTTGTACATATATAATGTTGTACTGCCTTAAATATAGCTTCATTTTCTGTAACAACGTGATCTGCGTTGCCGTATAACAGTAAGTGTACATCAACAGGTATGTTATGAACAATATTTTTAAGGCTGTTTAACATAATTTCACGCTGATGACTAGACAATGTACATTCCATGAGATAATGATATGCATTTTCACATGTATTTGAACATGTACATTTCGGGTGATCATTTATACCAATTCTATATAAATCATAATTCAATTGACTGCACATGTATCTCAGTTTTGTGTGTAAGATATTTTATTTTATTTTTCCATATGCGAAGTACGCAGGTGACGTTGGGTGGTGCTTTTGTAACGACGTTCTTTAATCCGTTTAATTTTTGTTTTCATGTTTTAGATAATGGTCTGTATAAGTCAGATTCGAGCACGAGCTTCATGACGAGTGTCACTTCAACCCTTATGTCAAGTGGAATTTGATCACTCGACGGAGAGGCAATTTCAGACAGACGTATTTTGGATCCATTGACTTTATCTCGCACAACACCCGTGAAGATCCGGGTTAGTATTGATCTTCAACAACCCATGCTTGTCGTAAGAGGCAACTAATGAGATCGGGTGGTCAGGCTCGCTGACTTGGTTGATACATGTCATCGTATCCCATTTGCTTAGATCGATGCTCATGATGTCATTCACTGGATTGTCTGGTCCAGACTTGATTATTTACAAACCGCCGTCATGTAGATGCAATTTTGCTGAATGTGGCATTAAACAACCAAAAAACATCACAACCAGCTGTCGGGCGATACATTTGATCCTGTGTAGACAGAAATCCATTGATGACAAAATCCGGTTTTGACAGATTCAACAATATCGTTTGAAGAATTATAGAAATCGATATAATTTCTTCTTATCACACAATCCTATATCTGATGTATAAAAACAACTGTATCGACATTGATATGATTCAAGTCCATCACAGCAGGTCCGAGTCTCCACACAAGGTAGCCGCCGACATGTGTGAGGAGACAATTACACAAATACAACTTTCAATTTGCATATGACGGCGGATGTCCAATTAATCATCTCTGTCGACCTTTTCTCCAATCCAAGAGCGCTTCATCCATCATCCGGTGGAGCCGTCTCTTTCATCAAAGTCCAACATTTCAAAGTTATCACTGTGTTGCTTGTGGACGAATGATTTATTATTCATTTCTTCGCCATTGAAACCTTCAGAATCATCAAATAAAGCTAGATTTAGATTATCGTTACGTTTCCGTCATTCGTCGGTAATAATTCAAGGAAGTATCGAATACTTCATGCTTTATTGCCTTGTTTACAGTATTCCCAGTATTATGTAGTATTAAGGCGAAAATGAGGAAAAAATAGTTTGGGCTTACCAAACTCTGTGTACTCTTACAGTTGTACCAGGTTGACATCTCATTCACAAAACGTGCCCCGAACCGCGGGTCATGGTTCGAATCTCAGTTAAGCCCTGGTCATGGTACGTTTAAATCCAAAATTAATATCCTCAAGACTGTACAAGGGGGTCGAGACCCGTGAAGATCCGGGGTAGAATAGGTCTTCAGCAACCCACGCTTGCCGTAAAAGGTGGCTATGCTTGTCGTAAAAGGCGACTAACGGGATCGGGTGGTCAGGCTCGCTGACTTGGTTGATGCATGCCATCGATCCCAATTGCGTGGATCGATGCTCATGATATCAATCACTGGATTGTCTGGTCAAGACTCGATTATTTACCGCCGTCATATAGCTGGAATATTGCTGAGTGCGGCGTTAAACAACAAACAAACAAACAAACAAGGGGGTTGACTTCAATAGTCGACGTTCCCTTAATGTCGAGCAACATTCTAGCAGCTTCCGCCTTTGGAGTCAACATTTCACAACATTTGAGGGGGGCACGGGTGGCCCAGTCGTCTAAGGCGCAGCGATTCGCTGTGTAGAGTTGCGTCCCTTGGGCACGCCAGAAACCTATGATTGCGGGTTCGAATCCCGGTTCGCCCCGATTATGTTTCTAAGTTAACCAGCACCATACCCGTGCTCGTGGGTTTCATCGAAGTGGTAAACGTCTGAGACCTGCATCACTTCGGGCTTTCCTCCCACATTAAGCTGACACGCCGCGATATAACTGGAATATTGTTTAAAGCGGCGTTAAACCCAACTCACTCACTCACTCACAACATTTGAGCTTGCTTGTTTCTACTGAGATAACAAAGGGTGTCATACGACTCAAAAGTTGGTTGACCAGGGTTACAATATTCAAGGCCTTAGTAAATCTTTCAAAAAGTTTTATACAAGACATGTGGAGGGCATTTTAAAATGGGTCTCATCAAATAACAATTTTATGTCTGATGCAGTTCCTTATTTTGACTAGTACCTTGTTCCTGTGTTTGTATCGTGTGAACAATTGACTTGCCTCTGCATGTGTAGGTGACGGATGCAACCGGTAGGGCACATTTTCGCGAACACCTGGTATCATCAGTATTTGATAGTGAGTCATGAACACATGTTTGTGTGAAGTCAGAATCGTACAGTAGGCTGATTTTGGCAGAGATTTCTATGATTGCGAGAAGGGGCTTGGTCGCTTTAATTCTCGGCATCAAACAGAAAAATACAAAAGCTCTACGACCTACTTCACTTAGCCTTTCCTCCCACATGGGGATATAACTGAAACTATACTACTGAAAACCACGTAGAACCAATGCACTGACTAATACCCACAATATTGCTGCCGAATCTCACAGGCACAATTTGCGGGACTATCTATACCCTAAACAAGCAACCACAAATGTAACTCGCTACAAGGGACCGAAGATATCTGTGTCTTTTAACCAAGTGTCGCACAGTGCCAATTTCATGTAGCTTGTATTTCACAGGCTTTTAACCGATGTTATCCGAGATTATCTCATATTTTCGAGTAGTTTCACGTATTCTCGGGTTATTCGGGCCGAATGGATTAGGTTAACGTCGCTTCAGAACAATGCATTTCCGTTTTATCACGTCAGCCTAATGTACAGGACCGCTTCCGAGGTTTAGTGGATGGAGCGTCTGCCCGGAGAGCAGAAGGATGGTGGTTCGATCCCGGGGGCGTCATACTAAAAGATATAAAAAGATGGTACGTGCATGCACGTCACTAAATAAGTGCAATATTCTTGAATGCGAGTTAAAACTCCCTTCATCTCACCTCACCTAATGTACAGAAATTACGCGTTGTTGAAAGCCAGGCTGATGTCGCTGGCTAAAGACTTCTTGGCGTGTGTCAGTGTCATGGCCGGGCTGTTGTTATCCCCGACTGTGGCCGCTTTGACTGACTTTAACAAGGATTACACTAAGCTGAGGACGGATATAGCAGATATATAATGGGCTTTGTTAAGGAGACAGATGCTGCTTCAGAGACCAGTATAGACGCTGCTAATATACAGGGCAAGCGCTGATTGGCTGGACTATATAAAGGAAAACTGTCCATTGAATGGATTACCCTACACGTACTCAAATATCCCTTGACATTAATGGGAAACCGATTTGATATTGTTAGGAATCTTAAGACAGTGCGAAGTCTGTTTGATTTCTAAGATGGGAAGGGTTTTGTCGCTTTTATTTGTACATACAACTAATGTAAATAGTCTTGTTTTAAGCTCCTTAAGTGTCCTGTCGCACCTCACTAACTGTCGGGGCGTAGATGTAAAGGATGACATATGGCTCTTGTTCATGTGGAGGATATTCCTAATATTGACGTATCACAGACAAAAATGAGTCCGTTGCAATTCCTAATTTGATTTGTACCATATGTTTCCATGCTTTTGTAGATTGTCAGATGACTTGCCTTTGCACGTATTTGTTACCTGGTGTCACTAGTGGGGCAGGATACGCTCATGTTTTGACGAACACAATCATGGTGTCATCATTATTTGATAGTGGTTCATAAACTCATTACCATGATACAGTCGAAATCGTACAATTACCAACAATGTTTTGTGCATCAATGAAAAGCAAAATAGTTCCTCATCCTCGGCAATTCGTTCACACCACTCTGTCTCATGGAACTCCCTAACAGCAGCGTTTACAGTCTGTTTCCACATCTTGTGGCTGGGAAAGGTGCCTGTAGACAGGTACCCATCTAATACATGACGCTGATTGTACTGCTGCACGAGTCTCATCGCATCAGGTATAAATCCACGTGGTTTTTCACATACTGTAGCATAGTAGCCTGGTCATGAATACCAGATGAGGAAGATATATCTGGTCCACATTGATGAGGTTTCCTACAAAGAAAGGTTTGCATTTATCAATCTCGGCCTCTGGGGGAAGTGGTCCCAACAGGCCAAGGCATAAATCAGCCCGTACTCTCTTTTGCAAGCCTTGGATGACTTTGATCAGATGTCGATGGGATCTCTAGAAAACATAATTATTTCTGTAGAACTGGTAGATTTCCACAACTGACATCCAAAGAGACACCATGGTAAAACAACAGCCTTCATAAGCCTCAAACATGTTATAGGACTGACACATTTTGGACCTAGTTCTTTGCATGACATGGAATACACATAAGACCTTAGCTTATTGCTTGCCTCCAGAGTCTTCTCAATAGAGTTGAAGTCATAGGTCAGTGTAACACCACCATGCTTGACTGACTTGGATGTAGGTATCGGGTGCACGTAGATCATTATTTCAGCTGGTACTTGCTGATACCTAATTCTGCTTGTGAAGGTCATGTTCTGACTTTTAGCGGGAGAGAGTGTGAAACGCCACTGTTTTTTGTAATCCTCAATGATTTTCAGAAGTGCCGGTCAGTATCACACCAACATGCTTGACTGACTTGGGCATGGGTACAGGGTGCCCGTAGAGCATTATTTCAGCTCGTACTTGCTGGTACTTTTGAAGATCATGCTCTGACTAGTAGCAGAAGAGAGTGTGAGACGCAACTGTTTACTGTAATCTTGTGCGAGTGCCGACAGATTTGTTGAACTAAAGCTGTATCAGTCTAAGAGCCGGTTTATGTAAAGTAGATATAGACGTGTTATTAGTACATCCCCTTGGCGTACTCCCTGCTGCAGTGTAAACCAGCGAGACTGCCTACCCACTATTTGAATAGAGCTCTCCATGTCCTCATACAGTTTGTCAATAACAGTCCACAGTTTTCCCCTCACGCCGCCATCGAACAACTTATTTCTTTGACCATCATGCTAGACACTATCAAAGGCTTTTGTACTGTCTAGGAAAAGTACATGGACTACTATCTCGTTCAAAGTAGTGGTGTACAGTTACTTGTGAATTAAAGGAAGCATTGTGGAACATGAGCCTTTTTTGTATGCCATCTGTTGAACATTGAAAAATGTCATTGATTGCCTCAGTGCTGTCACATGTGGAAATAGTACCATTTCAAATACTTCCTCTATTACAGTGCTCAAAAATATGCGTTCGGATCTGAATCGGAAATCGTGCAATGGCCTTTGCTCTTAGCAGAGGTTTCTTATGATCATGGAAATACAGACAATAAACAATATCGTTGTAGGAACGTACATTCCCATATAGATAATTAGGTGAAACGGACGACTTCGCACGAAGAGAATGCTCAAGAAATGTGATGAGGTTGATTTGTTTCTATATATATAATTCGGCTTTTGTACATTCATGTTTCGTCGTGGTTCGTCGTGCATGTACAAGTTTCGGCCATGAAAGTCCTAAATTTGCTTCCACTATTGAAAACAAAAAGTCATCCTGCTGTCAGACCCAGGTTCATAATCTGGTTGGTAATTGAACCCTCAACCAACGACCAATGATCCTGGGTTCGCGTTCCAAATTCGCCCTCAACATGTTTCCATGTTTGTTAGCACCATACCCATGTTCGTGGGTTTCACCGCTGTGATAAAGCCTGTGAACTGCATCCCTTTGAGATCTCTAATTCCAATCTTGCAGAACCTAAATACGATGTAATAAAACAGACCCATTTTGTTTAATCTTGCTGGAACATGCACGAAAATTATGATAGTGTCAAGTTTATTTTCAATTACATTTTCTAAATCTCCCATTTGGATGTTCATAGTCGTATTTCAATGTATCTGTCTACATTTACTTTCACACATGTTGTATATATCATATATCTGGTATTAGAGTTGTTCTTCTATCGACTATAAGCAAACGTAATGTATCCTGTTTCAGCGGCTTGGCATTATACAGGAAGCTCGTTAGTCTGTTAGGAATCGTTGGATGTTGTTGGATTGTTCATATTGGTAGAAAAAGCACTAACCTTTTTGCAAATACTTAAATCCTGAAACCATGCATTCTGGATTATCTAATATCTACTGTAACTGCAGAAGGCTTCATGCTTTACCAACTGAATGGCACTTTAAGACTTGTCATCAGATCTGTGTACATAGTTGATGGCCAAAGAGAAACCTCCAATA
>NW_025964283.1:0-19225 GCF_023055435.1 Haliotis rufescens
GAAACCCCAGAACACGCACTCATCCACTGCACACACTACCTTACACATCGAACCGCATTACAAACCACCCTCAATCTAAACAAGGCTCTCACTCTAGAAGCAATACTGAACCCACAAAATAATCTAGAAAACTTCAAGGCCTTAGGCGTATTCTTAATCAAAACGGAACTAATAAAACGCATTCAAAAACACAATAACCTACCAAATCGAAATCACATAAACAAACAAACAAACATCCACCATACCCAGCTCCCTTAGTTCTCCTCCCTAACCCCATCGACATCTATTCCAAATCTCAAAATTCCCAAATTCTCTTCTGTTGCACAGACCACTTTCGCCCCTTTCGGAAACACATTAAATGGCCTGGCCGGGCCCGTGTGCAAAATACGCATCAGTCGGAAAGCGCACGTTAAATCTCCAAAGTAAGTAAGTAAGTAAATATATCGCTTGCGTGATAACGGTGTTAGAACCTACACCGAAACGTTGCTCTTAATTGTAATAAACAGGTTGTTCATCCATGAATCTTATCCGTACTTAATCTAACAATTAACGATGCTATATCCGACGAAGCAGAACGTCAATACCCTTACAAAGATAATGTGGGAGGGGAGGTGAAATGTTGTTCAACGTCGCGTCCAAGATTATCGCATTTTTATAGCGACGTGCTAGCCCACTGAGACAACATACCGCAGTTTGACATGAATACCCCACTCAGACACAGTATACTGTCTCCGAGCCGACCAACCTTTGTTTTTAGCCCCTTAATGCCAAGCGTCAGACAAGGTAACAACAAGTACCATCTTTCAACATCTTTTGGTATGACGTGGCAGGGGATCGAGACCCGAACCTTCCGTTCTACGGGGGCGGACGCTCTACCACTAGACCACGGAGGCGGTCAAAAGACAAAGGAGCACGACGCTGCTTTGATGGATGCAACATCGACTGGTAGAGATTTTGTTATGCAATCCGACGGGGAAACACGTTCAAGATGAAACCGATGTCTGTCCATAATTTCGTTTTTCGGAAAATGGTAGGTATGTTTTTGAAAAGGTTATGCTGTTTGTTGACCAGATGGAAACCTGCATGGTCAGTGCGATTCGGGCCATTGCTACAAGCTGTCGAGCTAGAACGAGCTGTTTGGTTCAAGACCTTGCGATAAGTTTGTCCAAGTTTAGAAATTATCTTATCTCAGTGTCGGCACCAAACAACCTTCTTAACATGACGTATACAGAGTGCCATTTTGAAACACACATACACACACGCGCGCGCTCGCATAGACAGACAGACACACACACACACACACACACTGAGCACACACACACTGTGTTGCCATGGTACTCACATACCATGTACTGACCTTCTAAAGCATACACACTGTGTTTCCATGGTAATCACAGACAATGTACTGAACGCTGACCTCAAACATACACACTATGTTGTCAGAAACCTGGGGCGTGTTTCGTCTGTTGCTTTGTACATTGCTATCAGGGAACGAACCTCAGTAAATATTACAACAAACTGTTGACTGGAGGGAGGTACATACGATTTAAGAACTTGTCTCTCTGCGAGAGGCTTTTGAGCCAACATATATAACCTGTACTTCACTCAAATGATAACCGTTTTCCCCTCTGTACAAAAGGTGAAATTTGTAAAATTTCTGTAAAGGAAAACTCCAACCAAAGGCCCTTTTTAAATAGTAATGTAATGATATGATATGAAGTATATTTCACATGATACAATATAGTTAATGCTTTAAAGGGACTGACGAAATATTTTAATAACGCCACAAATTAGTTGAATTAAGTAAAAATGAGTTGAATCATGTGTCATGCTTGTAGACACACCTTTATATATTTGCGAAACTAAAACTGTTGAGCAAAGGAAAATATTCTCGCCCATGTGCCAAACTTTCTCGCCCAGGGTGAAATATTTCAAAAACGCCGTAAAAGAGTTGGATTAAGTTGAAATGAGTTAAATAATATGTCATGAAACTTCTTAGAACACCTTTATGTATTTGCGAAACAAAACCACGAGTTTTGAGCAAAGGAAAATATTAACGCCCATGGGCCAAACCTTTTTCTCGCCTATGGGAGAAATATTTCAATATCGCTATAAAATCGTTGGAAATGAGTTAAATTTGTGTCATGATACTTGACAGAAATTTGCGAAACAAAAACATGAGTTTTGAAAATATTCTCGACCATGGGCCTATCCATGGGCCACTCTTCGCCCATGGCCACACTTCACATAGTGTAAATATTGAGCACTAGGGCATGCCATCAGCATACGAACAGTCCTTCGACGACTTCGTACGGCTGGTATACGAGCCTACCGACCCTTCCGGGGAATGGCCTTGACCCGTCTACACCGTCAACGCAGACTGCAATAGGCACGAACTGTACGTCGGTGGCAGCGACGTGACTGGGAGAGAGTGCTCTTTGCAGATGGAAGTCGGTTCTGTCTGTTCAGGAACGATTGCAGAGTTCGAGTTTTTCGACGAATGGGAGAGCGACTGGCGCCAAACTGCATTAGAGAAGTTCACCCATTTGGAGGTGGTGGCGTCATGGTATGGGGTGGTATTTGTGGCCAGATTACAACACGGCTAGTTATCATCCGAGGAAACCTGAATGCTCAGCGATACAGGGATGAAGTGTTGAGACCTGTTGTGGTGCCTTTTATTCAACATCAGCCAAAAGGATCAGTGTTGCAACAAGACAACGCAAGGCCTCACACCACCCGAATTGTTCAAGACTACCCGAACAACGTTAACGTCAACATACTGCCCTGTCCACCTTGTTCTCATGACATGAACCCCATTGGGATCATCTTGATCGTCAGCTGAGACAGCATGTACCGCCTCCGGCGAACCAACAGGACTCTATTGAACTTATGGAACAGGATTCCTGTTGACGTTATCCTCCGACTGACGACGTCAATGAGGAAGAGTGTGTTGGCGTGCATGGATGCCCAGGGTGGTCACACTCGCTATTGATGACGAGTTACCTGACTACTGTGTCATGCACTCTTCATGCACTTTTTCAGTGAACTCTGATTTATGTAATTTTTAATTTGGACCCCTTGACTCTTTCTTTGTATATTGCGGAGAATGCAATATCGGCATTACAATGCATTTTCATTCTTATTCATGGAAAATTATTCCTGTTTATAAATTAATCATCATAAATCTCACATATGCCTTTGATTTTGGTGTTGTCCGGTAGTTTAGACTAATTAACTAATTTCGGGTTAAATGACATTTTTACTTAGAGTGTGATATAATCCGTTTCATGTCGAATTAGAGAGAGAAGAGAGAGAGAAAATATTTATTTAAGTGTCACGTGCATATTACATGATAAAATACAAAATGTACATTTATAGAATTATAAAAAGCACCGGCCATATGACCTATGCGACACTATAATCTAAAATATCACAGAACAATAATAAGTTAAGAAAGTACAAATGACAAACAGTCCCTACATTCAATATATAATTAAAACATTATACTAAAACCTGTATGAGAACAATCATACAGATCTATCAACAACATAGATTCCCGCACAAACATGCATTCAGTCGAACGCATACACACACATACATACACGCATACACACACATACATACACGCATACACACACAACATACACATGGACACACAGACACATAGACCACACACACACACACACACACACACACACACACACACACACACACACACACACACACACACACACACACACACACACACACACACACACACACACTCTCTCTCTCTCTCTCTCTCTCTCACACACACACACACACACACACACACACACATACATACATACATACATACATACATACATACATACATACATACATACATTCTGACCATGAGATGAATCTTAGAAGCAAGTAAGAGCTCTTCTTCTTCTTTTGGTTCATTTTCAAGATGCTGTGTATAACTTCCTAAACTGCTAACATATGCACCTTGTGAGTTCTGGTGTGACGATAAATAAATAATTAAATTTCTAATTTAATAAATGTATCTTCCCTCACGCAGAAAAACAAGCATGGAATTATCCGTTCGTCTTCGATAATTGAGTTTGCATAAAAGAGGCGATTAATAAAGTACGAAACGAGCCTATGTGTGAAAAAATACCATGTTTTATAAACCTCACGAAACCAAACAACTCAATTACTGTACAAATATATGAGTTCATTTTGTATGAGTATAAGTATGATGTTATCATTGTTTATCTTCAAACACTAGTACTACTACGATGTGCCCACTGAAACCGTCATTATGTTGACGGCCTGATTGTTATTATTGTAATATATTGCTTTCGGGTGAGTTTTAATATTTTTGATTGCATGCTACTCACTTTCGGTGGTACTGGATTCTTCTTTGCGCTATAACCAGAGTATCACACTGATTGAATATTTCTTTTAAAGTTAAGCAAGCTTTGTTCCTCGTGGAATTGTAGATAAGGAAACACAAAACAACAATTTGCATTTACATAAGTAACAGAATATCCATTAAATCTTAATACGTCCATTTCTTGTTCTAAAAAAGTACAGGTATTAGTATTCATCTTCCACTTGCTAATAATTTGTATTTGTAACATTTTTAATTTTCTTGCGTCTGTTGTGCAATACATTTATAGTCGTAGTTTGTTGACTTTGCAAACGATATTAGGCTGAGCTCAAATTGCTTTTAATATAGTTAATGATAAGCGAAATTCCCCCATGATGACTATTCACATACAAAATATCAGGGATGTGAGCAGGTTTTCCCCCAAAAAGAAGAAAACTTTAGGGGTATACGTCATCCCCACCCCAGCCCCCAAGACACAAGCGTGCTATGTCTGACCCTTTTCCCATGTTGAAGCATATTGAGAAATACTTACCTTGTACATACTTACCTTCTATAAACATAAGACATTTAATACAACATAATATCCCCGTGTTATGGGTTTTCGGACACTGAAGAAACATTCCCGAACAAACCAATCCAAGCTCAGCCCAAATCGATTTCAAGTGATTATAACATGGAAGTGACCACCAGTGCAGTCACCTCCGACTGCTGATCTGCTCTGTGGATTTGACCATAATGTCTTCTCACATACCAAGCACCGCGCCAGGAAAAGTACCAGACGCCTCAATCGCTTACCCGTCAATATCATTGCAAGGAGAGTATGTACTCCCGCTAACAGTGTGGAGTACTAATTAAACATTCCAATAATGTTACACGCCACTGTATCAGTTTTATTTGTAACTTGCTTATATTATTGATCGGCATTTTGAACATACAGAAGAATTATATAACAATACATTGCAATTATCCCCCTTTACCAACATTTACAAAGAAACAACACTTCATTTTGCACATACATAATAATTATATACGAAGGTACCAAAACGAATACATAGCAATTATCTCCCTTGACCAATATATACAAAGAAATACAATTTTGGATACATCATATATACAAAATTGTATATTTTTGGATATGTCATATATACAAACTTGTATAGTTTTGGATATCTCATCAATCCAAACTTGTTTAGGCTTTGGATATATCATCTTTCCAAAGCATATACAAGCTTGTATATATGGATTTTTTTTGCAGTGTCTGGTAACAAATACACTACTGCCTAGAAGTTCATTCCCCATACACGCATGGGCAACGCGTTACGCAACCAGTGTGCCTCGGGTTGGTCACGCGTGTGATACCCGTGTGCAACGCGTTGCACACGGGTGTGCACCCCGTCCGCCACTCGTGTGCAACGCGTGACACACTCATTAGAGGGGGAACAAACTTTTGACCAAAGGAGGACCCGTCTTAAGCTGAACCTGGAGGTGGTAACAAGGAGAGAAAATTTTGTTATCCTGACGAAAAATGATAATACACATGTATTTGCTAATGTCTCCTTTCTTTATGTGATTTTGTGGGAATAACATGAATACTGTTGTGTTTAAATAGATCTGTCTTGTTTTATACGACCATTGCTTCTACATCCGATGGTGTTAAGAGAATACATGGTCCTGGAACATGTAATTGCAATTGAAATGCTTTTATTGTGATTTGACATTAACCGTCTGTGGTACGACTTTCATTGATAATATGTATGAGGTTTGGCGGCGCATTGTTTTGATTGGACCCTAATGACTTTATGATGACTTGGACTCTTTACCTCAGTTCCATAGCCGTGAGGCTGGAAAAGAGCAGCATGTAATTAATGAGGGTGGGTTATATCATTGAGGATACACTTGAGGGAGAGAATACTAATTACCGTACTACAGGAAGAGACCTGTAGACGTAAGCGCGGGGTTGTGTTTTAGCTGGCCGTTCGATAATGGCCGCCAGGAGAAGTGAGCTTTGACTGCGTCATCTAAAATAAATAATAAGATACAGCAGTGTTATTTTCACGGGTCTGTTGAATAAACTCCCAACTCAATGTATCTTCTACTTGATCCTTGATACATCATTTTGGCATTCACAATATATAGTATTTCAACGTACAAAGGAGCAGTGATCTAAAGCAATTCCGCGGGAGTAGTTGTTACCTGTGCATTACTTTATTTCCCCAGTGAGTACCCGGATGATATAGCAGAAATCTAGACTTGTTCGCGACCTGTGCTCGCCATTCGTAAGCGCATTTTTATTCAAAGTAGAAGGACGTATGGTCACATTGATCAGCAAAAATGAAATACAGTTTTGGAAATGTAGGTATATTTGTGGTGAGCATCGGTAATGGTGATGCAGTTTTGGTAAGTCACTTGCTTGGTAATTGTGCGATCTTTGTGTACACTATTTTGACTTGCAACACAAAGTTAATATTTCATCTGAACATTGCTTATTTTACCGTGTGTATATGTTTACATTCAAAATGTAAACAGATTTCACTAAGGAAATTTATTAAACGCCTAAATATTCAGTTTATTTTACAAATTAACTGAAAAATGTCCATCTTTATTAATATGATAACGAATTCCAAATATTTGTTTATGTTTAATATCATCACCAAGTACAGTTCTGTATTGTTTGGCTTCTTTTCTTAGCATAAATAATATATTGTGATGTGTTTAAGCTCTTTTGATCGTCTTTATCATTTTTAGTCAGTCGGTTAAATAAATGAATGGATTATTCAGTCAAAGTTCAATGACTGAAATATTTAGATATTGCCTGAGTGAATCATATTTTACACATTGACTGTAACATATACACGCTTACAAAAGAAAATACTTGTGAAAACAACGTCTATCGCGCATCGAAAAACTTCCCAACCAAACGGAAAGGAACAAGAATGATTCTGTTCAAAGCTGCAGCGAATGAATGCAAACAAAATGCAAATATCATTATTACAACCTACCAAAGTTATAATGTATCCGGGAATATCAACATAAAGGAACAATATCCATTGCGTCTGCAGCTGTACAAAAATACTTATTCGATGTCAAATGTCTATGTGAGAATCAAATACTTTAATAATAATTATTTGGAAACAATATTTGGAATATATATGAAATATATCGTTTTTAAACGTTATTTAAACGTATCGAATATTATAACCCGTGTTTGTTTCTTAACTGATCACTTAGTTTGTTTCAATTGTTTCACATAGGTGCCAAGTTAGCTGAGAAAGCCCACGTGACAACTATTTTTATAATGTCCACGGTTCTTAAAAAACATACATTGAGTTAGATAACAATGAACAACCAGTCAGTGTATTATCGGTTACCCTTTGAACAAAGTATGTTGTTTTTACATCTGTACTTCACGCCATGATATGAGTGTATTCCCTAGGTTTAGTAAACCTACCTTCACATGTAAACACTTACTTTTGACATATCCACTGTGCAAGATAACAGTAATTAATCAAATAACGTATTTCCTGTTGATCCTTTGATGTCTGGGAATGATCAGTTGATTTACAAAAAAAGTAAAGCAACTGACCATACATCTCTTGCTGGGCTGCCACGTGCATATCACATAACTCACATTCCACCTCACTTCAAACCTGGATTTAGATTGAATAATTACCCCACACTGCAAACACGAAAACGTCGTTTTTTCCGAATATGGTGATTGGACGGGAAAACGACGTTATTTGGACGCTTTCAAACCATCGTTTTTCCGTCCAAATAACGTCGTTATTTGACATAGGAATTTACTTGGAGAGAACGATATCATCAAGCTCCTCCCTTTCTTGATTGACATTGTCTATCAAGCAACAGCGTCTACCGGTATTCCTACTTCTCAGATTTCATTGGCCAGTTCTCGCGTGTTAGATTACAGGCCCGAGTTTGACGCTGTACTCGAAGCGCTTAAGCGGAAGTACTGAAATCAATCGTTCTGCGCATGCTGAGATAAACACAGTCTCGTGATAAGTTCGGAATCGTACAATGTCGTTTTAATTTATGGCACGTACTTGATTGGCACGCATTTCCCATTAACTAATACAATGATAACGTTAATAATTTTAGTCAAAATAATTAGGAAAGCGCAAGGCTCAGGAACGTCTGAGGACAGGAAAAGGATTTATACTTTCGAAAGTTATATAATCGTCAAATACGCAAACGAATATCAACCGGCTTTTAAAACTTATTTTTGTAGAAGGTGATCTTGGTGTATATTGCCAGATATTATATGCATATAAATTTTTCCGATATCTTATTTCAATGTTTATTAATAGTTTTAAGGTTCGTCCGCCTAATTGACGGGATTCCACTTTCTCATTTGTACATGACACTTAAGCAGTGTCCTGTTACTGTAAACAGATTAGTTTCAAATTCCAAACTGGACATTTATACTACGAGATAGTAAGCCTAACGCTTACTCACCGGTAGAACGTAGACAATAATAGAGATATCACGTATTTGAATGTTAATACTTAAGACAAACACTCATTATTTTTGCAGTGACGATATAACACTTTTACACGTTTATTGGTGACTTCATCAGTTTTACTATTCATTTTAATAACTTTGTTTTCACATATACAAATAGCAATACCCGACTAGGCTGTCATACTTACTTACTGGGCAGTTTTCAATCTTGTACTGTCTCACCCTGGTGTTCCTGAGCGAAGCTTATTGGGTTGGGTGTTATACCCCGTTTTTCTGGTAATCTGGTAATTATTACTTCATTTTTATCTAATTACACCCTGTTCTCTGGATCACCGCTCCGTGACTATCCATAACAATTAAGATGAACATTCAGATCAAGAACATGAATGAGTTTGTTTTGACGCCACAGTCAATCAAAGACCAATGCTGTGCGGTTTGATTACACACTTTTACCTGGTCGAACATCGTGGATCTTTATTTTCTACTTTAGGAGAATCATAGTTCATATGCTAATCCATCTACGAAAACCGTCCCGCTCAAGATGACCTTACTTGTTGTTAAATCCATCATCTATCCCCTCACTCTCACCCCCACGCTATTTTAGGTCGATATGTCTTTTTGGATTACCCAATAAAGTCAAGTCATGGTTACACGGTTGTGAAGAAGCTTACAACTTTATAACGCTTATTCATCTCCATCTCCAATAGAGCTACTCGTACTCACATAAAGTTGTAGTTATTATGTCAATGTTTTATTTCTTTAAAAATATATTACGTGTTCATCAATAACAATTAAGATGAACATTCAATTGCCGATACAAGTAAATGAATAAGTGTTTTTTACGCCACAATCAGTCAAAGACAAAAGTTGTCCGGTTTGATGACACACAATCTACCAGGTACCACATTATGTTCACCCGATCCCAATTTAAGTCTCCTCTGTGTGGATATTCCTGCCGAAAAGCCCCCATGTACATGTACTTGGGAATCACATTAATACATTCATGCGCGGCATTAGGAAAATCATAGTTAACATGCTTATCCAACTCGAACTACCATCCCGCTCAAGATAAATGTTTTATGTAATATCCAACAGACCCACGTTTACACACACACACACACACAATTTGTAATTGCGACCACCATGTTCCAATCGTCTCATTGATCGAACGATTGTGAAGTAATTGTAACTTGTGTAAACTGCCGGGCAAAAGTAAGTATGCACCCATGTTTGATGCGGGTTAAAAATGAAACAAACACGAAATGGTTATTCGATGGAGATATATTTGCTTCGGGTATCTTAGGCGATACTACATGCATCATATCAATGAGTGTCTCACAACAGGTGACGTGCACATGACGTCTTAAGGAACACGGGGGTCGCAATTTCCCTGTACACAGGCGTGATATTAGAATGGCAGGCATTTTCTTTTGCCCGGTTGTGTATATATATATATATATATCCTGGGAATATAATTTTAAACAGTTTGAGAATTAGTGTCGTTACTTTCTTTTACTGTTCTAATATATTTGATACTGTACAGCAGTAATGAATAGTTTCCTAGACAGAAAGCATGATCTTTGAAACGGTTTCTGGTAGTTCGTAACACTACTTGGACGACATCAATCTCATTAAAATCAGTTCTTAGTTCTCACTACCGCTAAACAAAGATCTGAGGACATCCCATTACGGGTCACGTCAGACCGACCTTGCGCGAACTTTGACCGACAAAAGGAATTACCAATCAGAAGGCAGCTTATAGCACAAATTTCAAATTGGCGACTACGCTTCGAAACATATTTTGACAAATTCTCGATTACAAATTTAAAACCTGCACGAAAAACATTCTGGATTGGCTAATATATGGTCTAGATTGTAAGGATTCAGTCGTTAAACCCGTTACTATCGTTCGGAATAACCCGTGTTAAAGTTTTAGAGATTGCATGATTAGAAATCACATTCCGACTGTCACTTTCATAATCTCGTAAGCGACGCACTGATTAGTCGGATGAAAGGTCGTTCTGACGTGACCCCTAATGGGATGTCCCCAGATCTTTGTTTAGCGGTAACACACACACACACACACACACACACACACACACACACACACACACACACACACACACACACACACACACACACACAAATTGTTTTATTAAATGTATCCTCGAGAGTCAGTAAAAAACTAGAAATAACTGCCTTTGTTCTGGAAATCTCACCAAGTTTCAGCTTTCGCCTCTTCCTTTGTGGAATGAGGTTTCATATTTGTAAAATGATCTCTGTTATCTGTCTGTACCAGCAACTTAACTGCCCTCACCCCCTGCAGTTTTCCTGTCCCATATTGCCAAGCAGGGGGCCCAAACGGAGGAATACGGCCCTCCCTCAGTCCAGAAAAAAAAGGTTAGGGTTTCTTTAGATGTCATAAATTCTGCAACAGGGGCGGGGAATATAGCCACGTTAGTGGCAAACTCTTCTTCTGTATTGTATGACATTGGATATATGCTCCTGTACCGCCGCTGGTAGTTTAATTTGTGAAAAACAGCAGGACATTCAGCTGTCGGGGTTATGGGCCAATGGGTGATTGACGGTCTGTGATTGATTGTTTCTAGATGGCTCCAGCTGGGGTAGTAGACGACACACTTTCCAACTATGCTATATATGAGTAGCCTGGTTATCCCCGAACTCTAGCTGGGCTAACGGATGACTAACCAGTCTTAGATGTATTGAAAAAAACACAATTAATTCTCAACCTTATCTAACGCTAATTCAACCAGAGACACAGAGACACAGAGACACATAGTTGTTGATAGAGTCTACTTGTTATAATATGTTGTTGATTAAAATATGTATGTATCTCTGGCTGTCTTGTCATCCCTTCATTCAGTAAGGTGGACTGTTCCAACTACCCACATTACCTAATTATAAATCTCATCCAGGCATGGCATACCCACATCACCTAATTGTATTTTGGTACCTTGTGGGGAGAAATTAGGCGATCTGGGTGGACACCGTTATATCATCTAAATGGGCCAACTCTGCTCTTAAGTAAACAAGACTAAACAGTGAGGGGTCCTTTATCATCCATATTTGATTGCTTATAAAAATCTTATATCTCTCCTCACAGCTGGTTATTATATATTTTTGCTGCTGAATATTCGAAACAGAGTGATTGAGTTGGTACTACACATGTATACGGTTCCATTTTAAATGACTGCAGCGCTCCATTATGAAAACAAATTGATTTAACGCCGCTCTCAGCAGTATTCAAGTGATAAATGACGGCGGTCTGTTGTATATGAAATAAATGCAAATTGAATCTTGAAAGTTGCAGCTTTTCCGCAAATCAGTATCACATGCAGTATACAGTATATCAACTGCAATATACTGTATACAACATACAGTATACAGTGTGTCGCGAGCTCCGCGCTTGGCTGGAGCACACATTTCCTGCCCCTCTCCCTTCGGCAAACATCTCATGGGGGGTGTAACGAGGTCACAGGTCAGGCGTGAACTCGTCAGTTGTCTAATACGGTCAAGAGTAAGATCTTCCGGACGATCACTGCACTAGAGGAATTTGGATTGTTGATGAGGTACAACGTGTTTGGAACTGGGAGTTGAACACTAAGCACTTATAGAGAAGAGCTCACCATAAAACGCACACACACACACACACACACACACACACACACACACACACACACACACACACACACACACACACACACACACACACACACACACACACACACACACACACACACACACACACTCACAAGCAGGTGACCCACAAGGAGGAATACGGCCCTCCCTCAGTCAAGAAGCATGTGTTATACTGTGCCTACCACAATAAGTTGTGAATATGTAGCCTTGTTGTGGCTAAACATTTGGTAACAATTTGGCAAACTTTGATATGTAAACAGCACATATAATTCAGTTTAATTTCATCTTAATATATAAGTTGAATCCCACTTGACCTTTGAAAATCCGGGTTAGAATAGATCTTCAGCTACCAATGCATGCCGTTATAGGCTACTATGCTTGTCCATAAACTAAGACAGCTACGCGATAAATCGCAAAGAACAAAGAAGAAGGAACCGATATATATATTTCACGATAAAACATTGTTCTATCATGACGCATTTATTGAGATTCGAACATGCACTCGCAGCTTGAGGACGTTGTAAATTTGACGTTATTTGTGAGAGGGAAGTGTCTAGTGAGTTGTTCCCAATAGATGTAGCTGGGAAGGTAGATAATTGCCGGAACAATCGCATCCGAAAGTGAGAGCGAAACGACAATCGGTATTGGGAGAAAAGGTACATATAATCGACGAGAAAATTGTGAGAATATGCGGAAAAGACCAAATTCAACCCCTCCTGTTCATAAAATGGATTTACCTGACAATAACGCGGTCGGATTCTATTCAGGGAGTCATCATTATTTAAGTACGGGTAAATATTGTAAAGCGTGTACTTTTTCCTAATTTAACACCCTTAAAGAGGCTGTACGTAATGTTGATATCTCATATAAGAAATAAACGAGTCGGGGTCGTTGTTTATCGTACAATAAACAACTCCCACTAGCGGTTTGTTTCTTAATTACATGACCATATACACTGACATTATATCACATGTTTATCAGTAGACAAAAACGACATAAACCATTCCATCATCACAAGAAACCCTTGCCAAAAGTAGCGCCAACTGCACGATTCCGACAACACCAGGAGCATGTTTCATTATTCACCATAAAAAAATGATGACACTTGGTGCTCGCACAAAGGCGAGCTCATCCCGATCCACTGGTGGCACGCGCCACAAACACATGCAAATGCAAGCCAATTGATCACCCGAAAAGGCACGGAAACACACGGTACAAGTCAAAATAGAAAATTGCATCAGACATCATTTTCGTCATTGATACGTCAAACCTGGAAATGCCGTCTACACGTCCAACACAAAGCCCAAGCCAGGACCCGAATCCTTTGAACCCGCCCAAACAACCCCATGAGCACGAAGCTCGCCGAAATCCAAAGTTCTGTTAATTACATACAAAGTTTCACTTAAAGTATTCTATACTTGTTCTGAAGTAAAACGTATTTACTCGCATGAATCGCCTTATGTCATTTATTGCCGATAAACAGAATATGAACACTTTCTGACAGTAATGTTTGATAAGTCACGCACCAAACCTTTACTCTCGATATACATGTTGCTCTTACTTAAAACACTATTGTGCTAACAAGATACGTATATTAAAGTGCCATGCTTTCCTGATGTGCTATCATTCTAATTTGAAATAATGACATAAATAGTTACCACTTATCTTTCAATATTTTTCGAGGTCGGGTTAATCCCAAACATATTTGAATACATGACCAATCAATGCCACTGAATCACTCTGTACTTGTGTAATGAATTGTGATTGGCTCTTCACTCATAGCGTCTGTTACTACCGTTATCGATCGATATTTTCATGTAAGTAGACTACATTCACATTGAATGTGACAGTTAAGGCTTGTAAATAATAACAAACGGCGAAAACATATTGAATATATATTTTTACACTATGAATGGTAAACAACTTGTATCATTGCAATGTGCGAGACAAGGCGAAGATCGTGAGATTGTCCGAGTGCTCTCCCCCGCCTCGGCCTCGGTTAAACGGGTCATCGTCTATAACGCCCACCAATTATTTGGACCCCATTGGTAGCGTTGTAGCGAGGGACCACTGTATAAACAACAGCTATACTTACTTATCTTTATACTTAAAAAGCATTAGGTTTGTCTGTCATACAGACCCCGAAACAAATACATCCAATACAGCCCAAAATTTGGCAAGATGAAGAAAGTCTCTTGGCTCCTTTTTATTATATTTTACAACTATCGTTTAACAACTGGTTTTTTTCTGTAAAATATGTTCATTTCTGAGATTAGATGTTATTCTAGCATCAGGTCTGTGGTACGTTCACTGCATCAGCGTTGACATAAAAACGATATTTACATATATAAATACATACAGAGAAAATGCTTAGCATTTATCTAAGGAAGAATGTGGGACTTGCTTAATACATATGTATGTGGACATATATGTATGGACATTTGGATGAATATAGATATACCTCCTTAAAGATAGTGATCGTAGATGATTGTAGAACGTGCATGAAGAAAATGGAATAATTGTGTGAGTAATCGGGTAAATATTCAGCCATATTGCGATATTGGTTTCCAACATACAAGACGGACCATGAAATTATGACTTGAGTTTGGACCTGGCTTTCTGGTGTGATGTAACACACCATAATCTCCTGTAGATAAAGAGCTAAACGCACGAAAAAAGATCACGAGATGAAACTGATGTATACATCTGGACATATATTTGCCTAGTATTACAACGTTAATTCATCAATATATATATGCATTTTGCGCAAAAGGATATTGTAGGATCGACGCTGACATGCGCATATAACCTATTCAACAGTGCTGTTGTATCTAAATAATTTGATTTTTGATACATATCGATAGGAACATGGAGAGTCTGTCTGAAGAAGTATAGACATGCATGGGATCTTTTGGATAGTTGTACTTCACGGTTAGACAAACGCTTAGTCTCTGAAACTATATTAATTTGGTTAAAACGAGAAACTATATTTAAATTTAAAAGGAGCCTAAGTGAGATGGGAATTTCAACCTGAACCTGTTGAACATCTAGGCTTGTTTCATTTTGGGCTATATCATTGCAGTGAGGCCTGGGCGGAAGGGAAAGTAATATGGTTCAGGGACTGTGATACAAACTACTTCACGGTCTGTATCGCCGTCGTGATCTTTAGAGCTATCCATCAGATACCAGTCACTACTGTCACTACTCCTCTCTCCAAACGAAAGAAAATACGAAAAATATCGGAAGCGTATATTTTTAATCCTTCTAATTTACGATTTAGATTCATGATTTAACCTTAAAGTAATTATATGTATCTCGTGTTCAAAAATGTATTATAGGTATCTGTGATGCTGGTACCGTTTTGTCGCCATTGTGTAGCTTTTGTGGAGTTATTATGAATTTCAAATACATGTCTTGAAATATGGACTTGTAAAAGAGTTCATCAATGAACCATGTGCATTCTAACCCATTTAATTGGCGTGTATGGATATATTATCCATTTACTTATACACACGTATTATGGACATATACAGAATTTCATTGTACCTTATTATTAAAAAAAATACCCGTGAAGATCCGGGTTAGAATAGGCCTTCAACAACTCATGCTTGTACGAAGGCGACTAACGTAATCGGGTGGTCAGACTCGCTGACTTGGTTGATGCATGTCATCGTATCCCAATTGCGTAGATCGGTGCTCTTGATGTCAATAACTGGATTGTCTGGACCAGACTGGAGTATTTACAAACCGCCGTCATATAGCAGGTATATTGTTGAGTGCGGCGTTTAACAACAAACAATCAATATATATTCTATATATTCAGTTTTATTTATAAAATATTTTGATTCATAATTTAATCATTGCGCTGCTTTCTTGTCTGTCACTCAATGCACATGTTCAAACCCCTAAACGTTTAATATTTCATTTTTCACAAATGGTTACGTTAGTGAGTTGCCTCAATCTTTTGTTACCTACTCACACGAACAGATTAAAATAATTTGTTTGTACTATCATATTTCAATTTATTTAATTCATAATACGAAATTAATAATTCATTTATCACAGTATAGATCATATTCGTACATATCACTATCTGATGTATCACCTTCATTTAAAAAAAAATACATGAGTTCCAAATGTTGGAGGTCTCAATTATCCAGTTTCACATAAGACAGACTGACACATAAACTCCCATAACCATATCGAGGATGTCACACAGTCACATCTAGCTGATGATCTCCTACCCATTCTGCATTACTCGGTGAAATCTGCTTAACGCCCGCGATCTCAAAATAGACTCTCGCACAGATTAAACACGTCTGTATGGAATACTGTCCCTTACAGTTTTCCATACGTCTGTGTTTGCGAGGAGGCGATGTCACTGGCCAATGTTCTTCAGTGAACCCGGCCACGTCCCGCCTGCGAGGTTCAAATATGATAACCTTGCGACGTAACTGACACAACGAAAGTTGAATCAGATAGGTGAGGTGAAATTGGATTTAACGTCGCGTTCCAGATTATTGCACGTATATAGCTCTGTGTGTGTGTGTGTGTGTGTGTGTGTGTGTGTGTGTGTGTTTGTGTGTGTGTGTGTGTGTGTGTGTGTGTGTGTGTGTGTGTGTGTGTGTGTGTGTGTGTGTGTGTGTGTGTGTGTGTGTTTGTGTGTGTGTGTGTGTGTGTGTGTGTGTGTGTGTGTGTGTGTGTGTGCTTGTCTGCTTGTCCTAGTCCGGACTGATGCCGATTTATAGTGCTAGCTCACTGAGATACCATGCCGTAGTTTAACATGAATAACCTACTCAATTCAATTCAATTCAATTCAATTCTTTATTGTATGAAAGGCCACAGGCCCATATACAACGGAGTTACATAACATATTTTATAAAATACAAAATCAAGGTAACAATTCACTTCGTAACAAAAAAAGCATTATGTATGTACAAAGCCAGTTGATGTTGTGTTATAAGATCCTTGCAAGACAGTAATGAAGACAATCTTTTAGCATTAAAATGAGATAGAGACCACTGCGGTAAGTACTTGTCTCTTAGATTTTCGTATGTAGGGCCAAAAAACATGAAATGGTATTCATCTTCGACAACAGACACAGTATACTGACTCCGAGACGACCAGTCCTTGTGTTAGCCCCTTAATGCCGAGCGCCAGGCAGGGTTTGTTCCATTGGTGGGATGTTAGAATCCGTCTCATGTCGTCAAATAAACGCAACACATCAACGAGACGACCCAAACATTTTCTCGGGGCGAGTGGAGTCAGGGGTCCCACCTTGAGGGGGCAGGCATCATAATATATTTCACGTAGCTGAATCTACACTGTCACAGTGATTCTTTGGTCCGAAAATGGGTTAAGGTGAAGAATTGACTTGCCTTTGAGTGTGTTTATGACGGGTGCCACCGGTGGGACAAGATGCACTCACCTTTTCGTGAACACCTGGTATCATCACTATTTGATAGCGATTCCTAAACACGTGCTTATGATTAAGTCGAAATCGTACAAAGGACCTTGTTTTTGTAGATATTTGTTATGATAGTGGAAATGTTTTATCGCTTTAATTAACCCAAACGAGGAGACTGGGAAATATAGATTAACTGTGTTTGGGTTTTGTGCGAACGCTCAATATGTTTTTGTTGTATTGCAACTGAATGTTGTATTCATTGCGGTGACTGACGGTTCCCGAAGGATTGCCGTGTTAAAGGAAATGTGCTTAACGAATCCTGGAATAATATTAAGCCATGACCTATTTGTAGTCTTATCTGCGCTGATTGATCCCGTATAAAAGAAACTAACGCTCTCTATATCTATCTATTCTAGCCCACACACGAAACAGGTAAGTCGCTATTTCATTGCAGCACATTACGTCATGAGGCCACGTAGTGTCTGACATCTGGCTGGCTACGTGATGAGAACTCACCTAAACATTTAGGAAAAAATTTAATCTTGCTTATTAGGTACAACCATATAAAATATATCCATTTCCCTTTATAGTGGGACCTACATGAGTTTAAATACAGAAACCGAAATCGATTGTCGGTGACATACTCAACAACTGCTTGTTCTGATTCTTGCATCAAATGCTGTGAGTCAAATCGATGGTATCTGAGCCCCATTGTCACGCTGATTTCACTCAAGTCAGTATTCCTTTCACTCAAGTCAGTATTCCTTTCACTCAAGTCAGTATTCCTTTCACTCAAGTCAGTATTCCTGCACATGGGGTAAAAATAGTGTTGTTACGTGATGTCTATGATAATGTGTAATGTGCTATTTTTTGATACGATGACATCTGTTTGTTCACATAAGCAAACATTCGTCTTGTTCACATGACACTATTTGCATATCAAATTAACTTATCTATACCCACGCATGCACGTTCGCCCAAGTGACGAATGTACCCACAAGTTCATTGATTCATAGGAGTGGTGCATCAAGTCTCCATGTGAATGGAACTTTAGACTTTCGTTAACGTGGTAAAATTATTGTGCTTACCTTTAAATTGATTCATAAATGCATATTAAAGTCTTCATGTGAATAGAGCTTCGGACCTTCGTTAATATCACCACAATGTTAAATGTAGTGATGCTCATTAGTCACTATGAAAATAAAGTAGTGGTCCTCCACTCCACAGACCAAACCCCGTTATTCCGGATCCCTGTTTCCGGGCGATTATTGTTAAGAACGACTATTAACACAGTACTCATGATGAGTTAATCAGAACATTCG
>NW_025964284.1:0-19144 GCF_023055435.1 Haliotis rufescens
GAGACATTGGAGGGAGAGGGGCATATTAAAACTTGTACCAGCATTGAGACATCGGAGGGAGGGGGACATATTAAAACTTGTACCTGCATTGAGACATCGGAGGGAGGGGGACATATTAAAACTTGTACCTGCATTGAGACATCAGAAGGAGAGGGGCATATTAAAACTTGTACCTGCATTGAGACATCGGAGGGAGAGGGACATATTAAAACTTGTACCTGCATTGAGACATCGGAGGGAGAGGGGCATATTAAAACTTGTACCTGCATTGAGACATCGGAGGGAGAGGGACATATTAAAACTTGTACCTGCATTGAGACATCGGAGGGCGAGGGAGATATTAAAACTTGTACCTGCATTGAGACATCGGAGGGAGGGGGACATATTAAAACTTGTACCTGCATTGAGACATCGGAGGGCGAGGGACATATTAAAACTTGTACCTGCATTGAGACATCGGAGGGAGGGGGGCATATTGAAACTTGTACCTGCATTGAGACATCAGAGGGAGAGGGGCATTTTAAAACTTGTACCTGCATTGACACATCGGAGGGAGGGGGGCATATTAAAACTTGTACCTGCATTGAGACATCGGAGGGAGAGGGGCATATTAAAACTTGTACCTGCATTGACACATCGGAGGGAGAGGGGCATATTAAAACTTGTACCTGCATTAAGACATCGGAGGGAGGGGGACATATTAAAACTTGTACCTGCATTAAGATATGGGAGGGAGAAGGGCATATTAAAACATGTTCGAATCCTGCTCATTTGATTAATGATAATAGAAATAAATATTTATGAGAAATGGAATGTTTTATTAATGCAGTGGCCACCAAGTTCCCAGTTTGCAATTTCCATTTCGTTGAGTTATTCATCATGTTACAAAATATTGATTGCAACGAAAATTTATGTCCAAAACGGAAAAGAAAAAAAACTTTCATCAGAGAGTATTATAAAATTCTCTTTGTGTTTGAATCGATAGAGCAAAGACGCTCAAACTGCATTGATTTGCTTGGGAGGAGATTACGTAACCAAGCAACGACACAATGCTATAAAAAGTGAAATAGACTATAGTAAGCGATCCAGCTGTTTTAAAATTTGCATTCAGACAGTTGAAAAAAAACTCATACATTTTTAGAATCACAGTGACATTTCTCATAGGCTCTAGCTTTTATCGGACTGGCTTGCACATTGCTGCAAATTATGAAAAAAACTGCTGACCCACTTTTTCCAATCTTCAAGTCCTATCAACATTATAACTTGTTTTTTCCAACAATATTCAGCCTTTGCTGGCGAACAAGCATATTCAATTCTTCCTGTAGCTGATTTAATTTTTGACAGCAGTGCGCGATACCTAAAGAAAATAAACAATCTTTATTTGTGTTTAATTAGAGTGGAATACAGCACATATTGAATCAAGTCGAGCTAAATTGGTTTCCAGCTGAAATAGAAAAAAAATCACTAGCATATTCAAAGGAAGTCTCTTTTTTTAATCATGAAGGGTTTATGATTGAAAGGAATAAGGCATTTTTTCTCAGTCGCCTGAATTCCTTTTTTATTTCAGACGCAAATAGGACTCCAGTTACATGCATTCAATTTGAGCTAGCTAGGCTCGATTTCAGACTGGGAAATTTTGCTCAGCAAACCAACAGTTATGTGGCAGGATTTGGATCCGTATTTCCACAACTTTAAACTGTTCTTAACTTACTGGTTAATGTCCTCCAACAGGGAAGAAATGTCCGATTCCGTTCCGGGACCAGGCAACCAGGAACAGTCTCAACAGTCCCAAGATAACTCCTCCGAGCCTTCCACTACAACTAACCGGGAAAAAACATTCATCTGTCCGACATGCCTGAAAGGATTCCGGAGCAAGCAGCAATTGAACCAGCATAGCTTGGTCCACTCGGGAATCCGAAAGTATGAGTGCAGCTATTGCGACAAAGCCTTCAAGCAACTGTCTCATCTCCAGCAGCATCAGAGGATTCATACAGGTTGGTTCCTATCCCTTGTTTGGTTGTTGTAGCACTTTTTTCTAACTATTCCGTCCCGTGTCTCGATACGGGCATCATTTAGCATACCATAAATATCTGCACTTGATATTGATGTTGTTGTGTTTGTGCATGCAAGACTTTGATTGTTTTGTAATTTGATAATTTGTTGTCTCCCTTAAGCTGCTGTCAGTCTGTTGAGAAAGAAAACTTTCATGAATTCTTCCTATTCTAGAGATAATGGAGGATATATGTATATGTATACATGATGATGAAAGGAATACCTGTTTATTTATTTGTTTGTTGATTTTCTGTTTTTTCTAATGTATGTATTATTTTAGTGTAAGTTATCGTTTCCCATTACTTTGACATTTTACTTCAACTATTTGCATGTCCACAATTTATGGAATATTTCTGAGGACTTCTCCCGATTTACAGAGATGATTGATTGTCTGAGTCTCCAGGTTTTATTTTAATATTGATGTTTAGTAGAAATTATTGCATTTTAAGTACCTGTACAGAAATTTAAGTTATGAAAACAGCAGGTGCCTATTCTTTTTTTAAAGAGAATGACATTTGCTAATGCTTTCTGAAAGAAAATCAGTATTGATTTTAATATTTTATCAGAAATAAATTGTTTTGAAAATGGCTAATGTCATTTCATAACAGATTACAATCAATAAATTAAATGAATATGCTCCTTGTGCGACTACTTGCAGTGTAATTCTTGTCTTGTGCGGCAGTTTAATTCTCTTTATTTTTTAATTTTAAAAGTTTGAGTTTTGATAGATTTTGCTTGATATTTAAATAATAAGTCAAAGTCATCCTCACCTGTCTGAATGTTATTCCGAGGCTACTTACTTTCTGGATGTTTTGCTGCCAAACTCCTCATCCAGTTTTAACCCTCTGGATCATCGGCATCAGCCCCATCACCACCACTGTCGCCGCCACCACTACCAACAACAACAACACTACAATTCCCATCATCACCACCATCGTCACTACCACCACCCCCAACAACACCATAAACACCACCAACAACAATACCATCACCCCAACAACAGCATCACCCCAACACCAACACCATCATCAACAACATCACCACCACCACCATTGTCCATCACCATCACTATCATCCCCATCATCGTCAACACCATCATCAACATCACCACCACCACCTTTGTCCATCACCATCCCCATCATCGTCAACACCATCATCAACATCACCACCACCACCACCACCACCACCACCACCACCTTTGTCCATCACCATCCCCATCATCTTCAACACCACCATTGTCCATCACTATCGCCGTCATCCCCATCATCATCAACACCACCATCCCAAACATAACCACCACCACAACCCCAACATCGTCAACACCACCATCCCAAACATAACCACAACCCCATCATCGTCAACAGCACCATCCCAAACATAACCACCACCATCACCACCACCACCACCACCACCATCACCATCACCATCACCATCACCAACACCAACACCACCATTGTCCATCACTATCGCCGTCATCCCCATCATCGTCAACACCACCATCCCAAACATAACCACCACCACAACCCCATCATCATCAACATCATCATCACCATCATCCCCATCATCGTCAACACCACCATCCCAAACATAACCACAACCACAACCCCATCATCATCAACACTACCATCATCATCATCCCCATCATCGTCAACACCACCATCCCAAACATAACCACCACCACAACCCCATCATCATCAACACTACCATCATCATCATCCCCATCATCGTCAACACCACCATCCCAAACATAACCACAACCCGATCACCGTCAACACCACCATCCCAAACATAACCACCACCACAGCCCCATCATCATCAACACCACCATCACCATCATCCCCATCACCGTCAACACCACCATCCCAAACATCACCAGCATTGTCACATACTTGCAGTCAGCCCTAATCAGATTGTCCCTATGACATGGAGGCATGTTAGTCATGACACAGAAGTAATCCCCTCACATGTGAGATAGGTAATGAACACAATCTTCACTGAGAGTTCAAACTCATCAATCAAATATCAACCTCATAAATGACAGCGGGAGGGAGGGGGGAGGGGAGAGGGTTGCATCGCAGTGTAAAATGATGTGATGCATCATGCAGAGGTCCTTGTAAAGATTCAACAGAAGTCAAGAATTATGATTTGATATGTTCCAGTAGGATACTGTTTTATTCAGCCTAGTAACAAGCATGTGGTTAGCAAGAGTTGAAAATAAATCTTTTCCATGTGGTGCAGATTAGCACAGTGTAAGGTTTCCTAACATTCAAGCAAATTCCCACCCTGAACCTGAATCAAACAATCTTAAGGAGTTTGATAAAGCAGATTTTTGTTGTATAAGATAATGAATTTTCTATACATAGTTGTGTGTTATTTACTGATCAACTTACGATCTTGGAATGTGGCTAGCGATGTATGGTATTTATATTTAAGGGATGTTTAAATGATTCAGTTGAAATGGTTAAAAAATATGTATAATAATATCTATTTCCGGAATGGTTATTGACTAACATTGATGGAGGACTTTGCGGTATTCAGGGGGGCTCCAGTTATCTGAGGAGTTGCAGTTGCCAAGAAACCAGTGATCATGGGTTCGAATCCTGGTTTGCCCCAAAGATGTTTCTAGGTTTGTCAGCACCATAACTGTTCCCGTGGGTTTCACCAAAGTAGTAAACGTTTAAAACCTTCATCACTTTGCACTGTCCTCCCACCTCAACCGACATGCCGTGAAATAAGTGAAGTACAGTTCAAAGCGGCATTAAACTTGCCCACTCACTCATATAATTCCTTATCTCTCACCACAATCTCCATGCATCCAGTCAAGACATGTTTGGTAACAGGACATTTATCCGGACATTTCATCAGAATGTAGCTGCTGTGTTAAACATGTATGTAGTCATGGAATATTTATATTGCATGAATATGTCATGTATATATTCAATACCTTCACCAGATCACACATTTTTTTCAAATTTATCATGTTTGCTGGATGAGGGTTGTTTCGATAAGGAAAAGAAGACATGATAGGCAGAGCTGGAATGCCATCCAGTTTGGAATGGGTTGTCAGTGTGCAGCAACTTAATCTTATATCTGATACTGACAGGGGGGGGGGAGTCACCAGCTATTCATTATTTGGTTCCGCTATTTTTCAAGCGTTTTTTGCCACAGGCATTGATGGTCAGTGTCAGTCTTGCTTGCAGCCATCCATGCCACATGCAGCCATTGTGGTTATAGCATGGTGGGTGATATTGGGTTATAGTATGGTGGGCTATGGCATGGTGGGTTATATTGGGTTTTAGCATGGTGGGTTATTTGGGGTTATAGTATGGTGGATTATATTGGGTTATAGCATGGTGGGTTGTATTGGGTTATAGTATGGTGGGTTATAGCATGGTGGGTGATATTGGGTTATAGTATGGTGGGCAATGGCATGGCGTGTTATATTGGGTTATAGCATAGTGTGTTATTTGGGGTTATAGTTTGGTGGGTTATATTGGGTTATAACATGGTGGGTTATTTGGGGTTATGGTATGGTGGGTTATATTGGGTTATAGCATGGTAGGTTATTTGGGGTTATGGTATGGTGGGTCATATTGGATTATAGTATGGTGGGTTGTATTGGGTTATAACATGGTGGTTATATTGGGTTATAGTATTGTGGGTTATATTGTGTTATAGCATGGTGGGTTATATTGGGTAATAGTATGGTGGGTTGTATAGGGTTATAGCATGGTGGGTTATATTGGGGTTATGGTTATATTTAACAGGGGGGGGCTGTTGGATTTGGGGACTTAATTCGAACTTGAGGATCTTGTAGGTGATTTAAACTTTTGATTAACAATCTCACAGTATCTGTCTCTTCGGTATGTACCAGTTGTCAGACCATCCATCAAGATTGGTTTTTTGTTTGTAATGAGATCAAATTCCTTCTTTTACAATGGCATCTTTTGAAGGCAAGGGAGTTAACTGACATGGAGTAAGAAAAGTTCCCAAATGAGTGAGTGAGAATTGTTTTGCGCCGTTTTTAGCAATATTATAGCAATTTCACGGCAGGGGACACCAGAAATGGGCTTCATGTCGGGAATCGAACCCAGGTCTTCGGCGTGACAAGCAAATGCTTTAACCACAAGGCGACCCGACCACCCTGCCTCACCACCCAATCTATTTGGTGGCCTCTTACAACCAGCAGGTTTCTGGAGATCGATTCTAACGAAGCACCCTCTCATGGATCACATGTAGACAAGGATGTTGGTGAAATTCTGAATGTATCTCCCACAAAGGTACAGGAATGAAGGTGTCAGGGCTGAAATGAGTCCAAATTTACTACCCGAGTACCCAACCCCCCATTACCTGACCCTACCCAGGTGGCCACTGTAGATCTCAAGTTGGGTACAAAATGTCTGTTTGGGAATTGTTTTACTGAAGCCCTGGCAAAATCTATTTAGATACACTTATAAAATGATCTGATCATGCATACGCAGAAGTTGACTGAAGCTTTGTCTTTTCTCAAACATCAGAAGTCGGAAGGACTGCGTGCATCGTCAGAAGGATAAGCGACTTGTAATATAACCTTGGAATTGCATTGTATTATGTTTGTTTGTTTGTTTGTTGTTGAACACCGCACTCAGCAATATTCCAGCTATATGACGGCGGTCTGTAAATAATCAAGTCTGGACAAGACAATCCAGTGATTGATATTATCAGCATCAATCAACGCAATTGGGATACAGTGACATGCATCAACCAAGTCAGCGAGCATTGTATAAAACAATATATCACGTGACTAACCATGTGTGCAGGTGGTCCTGTGGATACCCGGGTCCTACTCAGGACCCACCCGACCCAAGTTCCCGAGTAACCCATCCCAGCCCTAAGAGTGTGTCCCTATCAGCACATTGCCATCTTTCCCTTTGAGCTGTGTGACCTGCTGATTTTTGTGTCTTCGTGCCAAATGATGTGGATTGTGGTTCTTGCTATCAACCACTGGTTTGTAAATGGAATAATGCTGACTGCATTTTAAAGCAATATGGACTGAAAAAAGGCAGCTGCACAGCCCACCATCCCATCCCTTCCCTCTGAATCAGCAATTGACTCTGATTGTAGGGATATATCGCACTATCAAACTATTGAAATTGTTTGCTCTACGAGCATAGGAATTTTAAAATGCCAATAGTATTGTCAGTAGTATGCATAACAATCTGTAGTTTGAATAGTAAGAATAAGTTATAAATGATACATATTTTAATCAAATTTCAAAGCTGTCAATGTGCACGTGGTTGGTCAGCAAGGATTGCGACTGCAGATTAGAGTTACTTCCCTTTTGTTTGAGCAGCAACAGGGAGGAAAATGGTCGTCTTTGAGATTGTCAGCACTTTATTCATTTTTTTTACTTTAATAAATGTAATTGTCAAGCCTTAAAGCTGGTTTACTACTATCCGAGGAGTGTGGGGTACATACTATTGCAATACAATCGCAGTAGTGAAAATAGCCTAAAACGTCAACCCTACCAGTGACCCTACATGCAAGCACCAGTGCAGTACGTGATAGTCAGGAAAAACCATCTCAGACTGAGGACATGCACACACCATTTACCATCTACTGTTTGCTGCTTCTGCATCCTAAAGGTGAAGATTCAGTGGGGCAGAAAGTAATTACAAGAGAATGTGTAACCCAACAGCTTTCACTCAATTGTGTCGAGCAACTGCTGTTTCAAATAAAATCAAAAGAATTCAGGTATCCAGATGTAGATATTGATACTTTTCAGAGTCCCGTGTTTTCACTGGCCACAGCTGTACAGGGTTATCTACCTTAGCTGGGCCAGGATCTGCTGGTCAGGGTTTTAATATCCAGATTCTCTCCAGTTTCGATACCTGCAAATACCTGTTGGTTTCATCAAGGTGGAAACAGTATGGCTAACTGCAAAACAATTCAAATTCAGAACTAGACTCAGGTAGCAACAAAAATCTATTTCAAATTGGAAACTTTGTTATTTTCAGCGTTTCAACTTTTCCAATCAGTAATGATGACAGGAAATTATGCGCCCATCTTCTTTTGTTGAAGTCTGGATAAAGACAGATCAAGTATTGGGCTCACCTTTTGTTTGGGGATCTTGATGTGTACCAGTACAATTTATTCTTCAAAGAAACTTGTGTTTATCTGTTTATGGAATACATAACACTTTTATTAATAATGGCTTCTTTTATTATTTGTTGAAGAAGTTGTTTATAATCCATAAGAAGTGTCAAATTAATGTTCTTCAAACTTCAAGATGCATATCAAAGACTTCTGTCAGAAGTGTAGAAGACACTTGATGGTACTCAACCATTTCTGAGGGCACAGCTAGCCCTGTCATGGGGATGTCACAATACGACAATGAGGGCTGGGACGATACACCAACTGTGCGATCCGATACGTGTCACACTATCTTGCTCATGATCCGATAAGGATCATGATACATGCATGTGCTCTTATCTGTGGTACGTAAGCCATCTTTTTCATAGACAGGTTGGCCAAATACCTACACACTGACGATTTACAGTTGGCTGTGTCAAATATGGTGCAAATGATGAAAATATTTACGTTTTCACTACTCATTTTCACTTGTAATTAGTGTTTTGTGTAACATTTATTAAAGAATACATTTACGGTAAGAATTGATACTTTTACTTTGCGTAAATTGTGATCGAAATTTGTATCGAGAAGTAAGAAATCATGATGCATCTGCGTATCATCTCACTACTAACTACTATCCCCCGAAGCGATACATATCATGATATGTTGTTCAGGATACTACACGTATCGTGATACTTAATCTGCACAGCAACAACACCATTAAAAGGCTTGAAACTTCCTGAATATTTGGTCTCATATTTGACAATAAAAATGTCTCTTTCAATCAGAACTTTATTTCAGATGAAATTGAGTGTCAACACCATTAGAAAAAGACTGGAACAGAATTTATGTCTTAAAACTATGTACATTGTACAATGTCGCTATTTCAAAATTACTAGTGATAAAATTGTTTTTAAAAATGTAGGTAGGACCCATCTTGCCAACGGTTATTGTTCTTTTATATGTTCAGTGTGAAACGATATGGGATTAAAATATGAACTGTTACAGTAAGAGTGTATCGAGTATCTTATCTGTGAATATTATCAATGATCGATAGATTGGTGAATCGTGACCTCCCCCCCGTTCAATCAAGGCAACACAATTCTATGAAGAATTGCTGCCATCCGATGTACCAGAATCTGGTGATCCATGGTTCTTAGCAATAATGACAATGACAAAACTCTATGTCCTGAAAGGCACCGGTGAAGATCCGGGTTGGATCAGGTCTTCAGCAACCCATGTTTGCCGTTGAAGGCAACTCCGCTTGTTGTAAAAGGCGACTAACAGGATCGGGTGGTCAGACTCGCCGACTTGGTTGATGCATGTCATCGTATCCCCATTGTGTGACTACGTCAGTGCAGAACTTAAGCATTTAAGAGACAGATACGTGATTGGATATTGAGTCAAACAGCTCTATTTGTTTTAAAACATGGCAGTAAATACCGCTGGCCATAAGGTAGAAGTGCATAATCTTTGTGTAAAAATAATCGGGATGCGCTAAGAGTTTCAATCTTTATTTCAAAACATGCTTTTCATATAAAATAGATTAACTGTCAAATAGGACATAACCTGTGTTACTAGCTACTGAAACAAATATTGTGACAGCTGTATGAACTTTGGTAATATATGACATTGCCTTACATAAAGATTACCTCTCATGTAGAAATATTTAACTCTCAGCAGGTGTTATGAAATTATATTGGACAGACTGTGGAGTTTTTGCTTTGGTCATAAAGAATCTATCAGATACCTTTTTAATGAATTCAGCAAACTGAAAAACATCTGGATTTGATTGAAACATGGGTTTTGATAAATTGGCCGCAGCAATAAATTTAGCAAAAGAACTGGTGAGTCTTGTGATAATAATATATGATGTAAGCATGCAGTTAACTGTACAATTTTGTGTTTAAAGATAATGAGTAGGGAACTGATCAAATTAGCACAATAAAATGTTCAGTAACACCTACGAATCTGTTTCATTTTAAGTCATGCTTGTATTATGGGATTATTCAACATGGGGCTATGGTGGCACTTTCAATTTTTCAATTTATCGATTCAGCTGACCTGAAATATAAACCACACAGATTTTACGAAACGAGTGTCAATTCTTGTAGTGTTTGAATGGCATTAAGAAGTGATAGACATAAGGAAGAGAATTTATGGATGACAACTTCTTTATTATGACAAAACACAATGTTGCGGAGTATGTGCTTTCTCCTTCATCAGGTGGATGGATGCTATGAAGCAGGGAACATGTATATGTAGATGTAAGAACACCAAGAGTAATAAGATAACAAAAGGTGGAAACTAACAAGGGAGGCCAACAGATAATTGCCGCTGATGGGTGATGAGCAATAGACAATGGAAACCAACACTTTACAGTAATTAGCGCATCTTCCCGAGGCAAGGGAGTTAACTGAGTTTAAAAGTCCAGTTTCCACCCTTGCCGAACTAGGCTGGAATTACTGGGCTCGATCGTTCCACCACTAGTGGCTATTACCAATTATGTCCCTTCTAAGCCTCTCCTATGGACCAATCAGATTCCACCTCTCGTATCACTTGCGTTTGCTTCACACAAAATGGTGGCGCCCAGTCAGGAAGATCTGATCGATAATCAAGATCTATATTGTGATAAAACGGGTCTTACATCGCGAAATGCATCAAATCACGTGAGCACCTTAATTAAAAAGATGAAAGGATTTGGAAAATATCTGCTGACAACGAATTGGCGATGCACATGCTTTGCAAACCCTGCAATCGATCGAAATCTGCACGACAGTTTACGAACCGGCTTTTGATTTCGGTGCACGATTTTGATTGGACTATGCATAGACTCGTTAGTCCAGACAAAACGTAACTCCATAATACCAGCCTAGTTCGGCAAGGGTGGAAACTGGACTTTTATAGTCAGTTAACTACTTTGCCTCGGGAAGATGTAATTAGCGCTGATTGTCATGGACAACTGGAAGGCAGCCCTTAAGTTATCATTGATTGGTAATGGGCGATGGACAATGGGCAAACGGGAGGCCAGGGGTAATAAGCACTGAAAGGTAAAAGAAGAGAAATAGTAATAAGGGCAAAAGGAGGCCAACTAGATAATTAACACTGACAAAGATCAAAGCAGTAAGTCCAAATACAAGGCAGATAGGTTCCCTGCATGGTCATGGGTCATGGCTGGCTGGTGTCTCCTGATGTCAATGGCTTCTTGTAGTTTTCCTCGTCGCTAGTTGTTGTTGTTGGTAGACAGGACTTTGGTGGCTTCCCTCATGATGTTATAGTGGTGGCTCTTCAGGATGTGTTCGGAAATGGCAGATTTTCAGGCCTAGTTTGTGGACAGAGGTGTGATGTCCTTTGAGTCTGGTGTTGGGGGGGTCATGTATTTCTCAGCAAGAACAAGTGTAATACATGAATTCTTACACAAGTTTCCTAAAATCCGTATGACACACATGTGAATGTAATAATTTGTTTGTTACCCATTATTTCTTCATCCTTTTGAGCTCTCCTTAAGAAAAATGTAGTGATCACCGCTGCTGTCCTAGAAAACCAAAATTTGTCGAATGACATCAACAATCTCCAGCTTTCACGTTGTTTCCTGTGTCATTCCAATCTTACGTCACAATTAGATTCGAATGACGTTAATAATGTCGTACGGATGACAGAAACAATACACTGGTGCACGACAAGTGATAGTTAAACAAGTGCACATAGGATTTTTATTAACTCAGTTATTTCTAACCCTGTGGGTCATAAAATTCATTACACGCTTGACATATAAGGAGAACCAGTTTTGTGTATCATGGAAAGATAAAAATGTCCCTATTCAAAATGGAGGAGTGCATGACATTGTCACGTCTGAAGCCAAGCATGTACTTCTCACAGGAAGTTTGTGCATATTGATTACCGTATTCAACGTAATAAGCGCCCAGGGCGCTCTCAAAATTAGAAATAGGGGGCGCTTATTAGAATATTATTTTGAGTTGAAAGATTGTAAATTTTGTTGTTTATGCCAACAGCCTGAAGTGTTTACATACGAAAGATATATTTTTCAAGAATTTAATTGCCCATAATTAACACACGAGTGCGTATTACACACGAATAAATACGTCCTGTGTACATTGATCAATCGGAAGGGGTGCTGATTGGGATTGTTTACTAGCCAATATATTAGCAAATATCGCCGTGGGCGCTTATTAGAGCGGGGCGCTTATTACGTCGAATACGGTATATCCATTTGTTGTGTTCTGCAGCGCCTGTTTAGGAACAAAGAAGATGCACGATGTGTTTATATCATGTCGATTATCTTAATCTCCATTCAACCCTCCTGCCCAACCACTGACCATTCATCTCTAGAGAACCCTGTGAAGATTCCGGGGTAGAATAGGTCTTCAGCAACCCATGCTTGCTGTAAAAGGTGACTATGCTTGTTGTAAAAGGCGACTAATGGGATCAGGTGGTCAGACTCACTGACTTGGTTGATGCATGTCATCGATCCCAATTGTGTGGATCGATGATCATGATATCAATCACTAGATTGTCTGGTCCAGACTCGATTATTTACAGACCGCTGTCATATAGCTGGAATATTGCTGAGTGCGGTTTTAAAAAACCAACCAACAACCATTCATCTCTAGAGACTGTGTGTCGGGACAAGCGGAAGATGACGGCCCTGACATGCAGGATATCAACACATAACGTGCATGATTGACAGTCGTCCACAGTACCTCAAATGTCTACCCATGTTCCTGTGCATATCTAAAGGCTGCATCAATTTTAAAATTAAAAAAATATTTTATGAGATTTACAATAACTTTGCCTGAAAACTGCTCAAGTTACATTACTGAAACAACATCTGTTTGAAGGACGAACCTACCCCTGGAACGAACTAGACATGGGAGTTAAACACAGATTGGTTGTTAGTAGTCTCCTCTTGTTCCTACCACATAACGCATGGAGAACTTCATGCAAGCATGGAAGTTTGGTATCAAGATACACATCTTATTGGGACTCAAGAAAGAAAGTGGTCAGATTTCATGAGGAGGAGAAATGCTTGTCTGTCTATTGACTGGATTGATTGATAACTTGTATCCAGTGTTAATGGACAGGTGGAGATATGTTTCAAACTTTTATGACAGGAGTGATTTTGATACAGTTTCATTTACTTGGCTTATGATGAAAATGTTTAGGGCTTTTCTGACTTGAAAGATAATGGCTCGATAAGGTCATACATAAAATGTGTTTGTAAGCAACCTTAATATTTCTTATCAGGGGAAGATACTCAGTTACTTGATCCTACAGTGAGTGAGTGAGTGGGTAAGTGAGTGAGTTAGTGAGTGAGTGAGTAGGTGAGTTAGTGAGTGAGTTAGTGGGTAAGTGAGTGAGTTAGTGAGTGAGTTAGTGAGTGGGTAAGTGAGTGAGTTAGTGAGTGGGTTAGTGGGTAATTGAGTGAGTTAGTGAGTGGGTTTTGGGTGCTTGAGTGAGAAAGTGGTGGGTTTTGGTTTGGTGGATAAGTGAGTAAGTGGTGGATGGGTGAGTGAGTTAGTGAGTGGGGTTTGGGTGTTTGAGTGAGTAAGTGGTGGGTTCTGGGTGGATGGGTAATGGGTTTTGGGTTGGTGGGTGGGTGAGTGGGTGGGTGAGTGAGTGGTGGGTTTTTGGTTGGTGGGTGAGTGAGTAAGTGGTGGATGGGTGAGTGAGTTAGTAAGTGGTGGATGGGTGAGTGAGTTAGTAAGTGGTGGATGGGTGAGTGAGTTAGTAAGTGGGGTTTGGGTGCTTGAGTGAGTAAGTGGTGGGTTCTGGGTGGATGGGTGAGTGGGTAATGGGTTATGGGTTGGTGAGTGAGTGGTGGGTTTTGGTTTGGTGGATAAGTGAGTAAGTGGTGGATGGGTGAGTGAGTTAGTGAGTGGGGTTTGGGTGCTTGAGTGAGTAAGTGGTGGGTTCTGGGTGGATGGGTGAGTGGGTAATGGGTTATGGGTTGGTGAGTGAGTGGTGGGTTTTGGGTTGGTGGGTGAGTGAGTAAGTGGTGGATGGCTGAGTGAGTTAGTAAGTGGCTGAGTGAGTAAGTGGTGGGTTTTGGGTTGGTGGGTGAGTAAGTGGTGGGTGGGTGAGTAAGTGGTGGGTTTTAGGTTGGTGGGTGAGTAAGTGGTGGGTGGGTGAGTAAGTGGTGGGTTTTAGGTTGGTGGGTGAGTAAGTGGTGGGTGGGTGGATGAGTGAGTAAGTGGTGGGTGAGTGGGTGGGATTAGTAAGTGGTTGGTGAGTGAGTAAGTGGTGGGTTTTGGTGGGTGAGTGAGTGAGTAAGTGGTGGGTGAGTGGGTAAGTGGTGGGTGAGTGGGTAAGTGGTGGGTGAGTGGGTAAGTGGTGGGTGAGTGGGTAAGTGGTGGGTGAGTGGGTAAGTGGTGGGTGAGTGAGTAAGTGGTGGGTGAGTGGGTAAGTGGTGGGTGAGTGGGTAAGTGGTGGGTGAGTGGGTAAGTGGTGGGTGAGTGAGTAAGTGGTGGGTGAGTGGGTAAGTGGTGGGTGAGTGGGTAAGTGGTGGGTGAGTGAGTAAGTGGTGGGTGAGTGGGTAAGTGGTGGGTGAGTGGGTAAGTGGTGGGTGAGTGGGTAAGTGGTGGGTGAGTGAGTAAGTGGTGGGTGAGTGAGTAAGTGGTGGGTGAGTGGGTAAGTGGTGGGTGAGTGGGTAAGTGGTGGGTGAGTGAGTAAGTGGTGGGTGAGTGGGTAAGTGGTGGGTGAGTGGGTAAGTGGTGGGTGAGTGGGTAAGTGGTGGGTGAGTGAGTAAGTGGTGGGTGAGTGGGTAAGTGGTGGGTGAGTGGGTAAGTGGTGGGTGAGTGAGTAAGTGGTGGGTGAGTGGGTAAGTGGTGGGTGAGTGGGTAAGTGGTGGGTGAGTGAGTAAGTGGTGGGTGAGTGGGTGGGTTTTAGGTGGGATTAGTAAGTGGTGGGTGAGTGAGTGAGTGGGTGGGTTTTGGTGGGTGAGTGAGTGAGTAAATGCGTGGGTATGGTTTTTCACCACTTGTTAGGTTTAATACCACTCACCTCCGGCTCATATAAAACTTAACATGGGACACATGAAACTGCATGTACCTCTCGTGATCCTGCTACAACTTATAATATACCAAGAGAGATCAGTTGACAACTTATATGGCACCCATGTGGGGAATCAAACTCAGGACATTGGTATAACAGGTAATTTGCAGGATAAAAATTTGCGCTGGCCAGAATGTCTTTGTTAAGTGTGAAAGATATCCTAAGGTCTGGTAGAATTTCAAGTTCTTCAGGGGACCCCTCATTATGTTGTCCCTACCTGGGCGCATAAACCTGTCAGGTTCATTCTCCTTACTGGCCAAGGCTCCACCACCATGTTACCACCACACTCTTCAGTAGTGGTGTAACAATACGGCAATACACTATCGTATTGTGATGTAATTTGTTTGTTTATTTGTTGTTTAACGCTGTTCTCAGCAATATTCCAGCTTGATGACGGCGGTCTGTAAATAATCGAGTCTGGACCAGACAATCTAGTGATTGACATCTTGAGCATCCATCTACGCAATTGGGATCGATGACATGTAACAACCAAGTCAGCGAGCCTGACCACCCGATCCCATTAGTTGCCTCTTACAACAAGCATAGTCACCTTTTACGGCAAGCATGGGTTGTTGAAGACCTATTCTAATCCTGATCTTCACGGGTTCGCGATATGAGGCCCGCAATACAATACATCGATTTACGAGCCCTGTTTCACGATACATGGGTTACATTTCTTCACAAGTTATATTGGTATTTGTATAAGAAGATGGGAGTAATAACAGAAACTGTTCAACCACCAACTTACGCAGATTCTCTAGTATTTGATTGTTGGACATAAAGAGCATTACATTCACAGAGCCCTCTACCAATATGTTTCTGTCCTACAATATCCCATCTTTGATCTCTGAAATGGAAAAACAAATGTTTCAGGGGTGTGATTCACTTGCAAAATGAAAGAATATCAACTTGTATCAGATACGAATCCTATCACACCATTGTATCGCGACCCTACCGTACCGTTACACCTCTAGACTTCAGTGCAACAGATGTGCCGAGCCCATATAAGCTCTGCTATAGCTCAGCTAAATGTTAAAAGATCCAAAATCATAATCATTGATTTTCCATCAGTTGATGAGATATTAACATGAACCATCATCCTTCATCCTTGAAATCAATTTATACTGTCATTTCAACAACAGTGACAAAAACATTTGTGTTTCCTAACTGATGTCTGATTTTATTGCCAAAGTTGTTAGGTGATTTTCCTGTAGTCCTGTTGACATTAATGTCATTGGTTCATGACTTTATTCAAGTTTGATAAATTTAATTGGCGATAAAATATGTTAGTCTTGATTGTTTTATTTCTTAAAGGAATTGAACTAATAAACATTTTGTTTGTTTTGTTTGTTTGCTTGTTGTTTAACGACACACTCAGCAATATTTCAGCTATATGATGGTGATCTGTAAAATAATCGAGTCTCAACCAGACGATTCAGTGATGGATATCATGAGCATCGGTCTACGCAATTGGGACACAATAACATGCATCAACCTTTTTTGTTTGTATTGAGTGAGTTGGGCTTAACGCTGCTTTAAACAGTATTTCATATCACAGCATGTCAGCTTCATGCGGGAGGAAAGTCAGAAGTGATTCAGGTCTTCGACGTTTATCATTTCTTCACCACCAACCCCAAACCCCACCCCACCCCACCCCACCCCACCCCACCCCACCCCACCCCATTGCAACCTTAGCTCACCTGACTAAAATCCAAGTGAGCTCATTTCATGCCCTGCTTGTCCGGCATCCAGAGTCACGGTCTCTGTAAACATCTTTTCCTCAGAAACAGTTACTGTAACTTGACATGATACTTCAGCCATTGATGACCGTGTGCTCAAGAGGTCCACTTTTGGGATCAGCTTCTTTTATTAAATATATTTAGCTGTTATTTTCCTCATTGGGCAATTCAGTTTACCATGTCAAAGTATCTGCCTCCTTTTTCCGGGGTAGAATAGGTCTTCAGCAACCTTTTCTTGCCGTAAAAGGCAACTATGCTTGTTGTAAGAGGCGACTAACGGGATCGGGTGGTCAGACTCGCTGACTTGGTTAATGCATGTCATGGTATCCCAATTGCGTGGATCGATGCTCATGATGTCAATCACTAGATTGTCTGGTCCAGACTCAAATATTTACAGACCGCCGTCATAAAGCTGGAATATTGCTGAGTGCGGCATTAAACAACAAACAAAAGAAACAAACCTGCGTTATCTGGAATGCTCCAAAGTTTTCACCCCAAACATACATGATCACACATCGCCATTAAAAAATAATACCAATTAAGGCTTTATTACATTAGTATGGATTATTTTATAAATAAATATGATTATTACTATTATTATCAATTTATTCATTAGAGACCATTATATTGTCATTAGAGCAATTGTGATTGTGTTATGCAAGCACCTGCATAGTCAAACAATCAAATTGTTCCTGTAAACTGACTCAGGGGGCTCATTAAAGGCAGAATTATCGAGAATGTACTGGAACAATTCTTTTTATGAGAACGAAGAAAGGAAATATCTAGTTCCCTATTTTAGCTCACCTGGCTGAAAGTCAAGTGAGCTTCAATCATGGTGTCAGTCATCTGGCGTCCAGGGTAAACATGTTCCCTTCACAAACCACTGAAATTTTCCATACTTTTCCGACCAATGATGACAGCCCAAATTGTTCAAGAAGCAGGAATCTGATTTCAAAATGCCTGCTATAGCAGCCATTTTTGTTAAGAATGAAATGAAAGTTGGTACATGTGAACCTGGTAGTGGGGCTCAGCATATATGTTCCGGTCTTTATGATATTTTTAATTTTGACCTTTGCACTATGACCATGCTGAATGCTGAATTTACGCTGAATTTACTCAGCCAGGTTTTTCTTCAATATGTGATGAAATTTGGCATATGTGTGTAGTTAGTAGTGAGGCGCAACGCATATGTTCTGTTTTTCTCGTTATTTGTAATTTTTTAACTTTATTTGACCTTTTTTTTCATTTGGCCATGTTCCAAAATTTTCTCAAAATGCATTTCCTGGCACTATAAATAAACATCTCTTCAGATAACAATGCAGCTGAAACTTCACATATTTGTACAACCATTAGTGACACCTAAATCCGTGCCATTATATTTCAAAATGTAAGGAAGCTGGTTATTGTGTAGTTATAATTGCATCTCAACACATATGCTCTGGTTTTCAGGGGCGGTCGGGTGGCTTAGTGGTTACAGCGTTCGCTTGTCACGCTGAAAACCCAGGTTCGATTCCTGACACGGGTACAATGTGTGAAGCCCATTTCTGGTGTCCCCCGCCGTCATATTGCTGGAATATTGCTAAAAGCGGCGTAAAACCAAACTCACTCACTCACTCACTCTGGTTTTCATGATATTTAAAAGAATGATCTTGGTTTGACCTCTGCATTTTGACCATGCTGAATATTCTCTCATCACTGGACTTATGAAGCTGAAACTTCACATGCCTGTTCCACCACAAGGGCCATTATAGATATGAAATTTATTTACAGCCATTACAAAGCCATGATATAGCGATCAGCCAGTCTGTCTGTCCAACCGTCCATCTGTCCATCTGTATTCATTTCCTTTTCCGGTGCAGAACTCGAAAACATTTCAGTGTATTTGATCGAAACTTGGCAAATCAATCAGTCACATACTGAAGTTGTGCCTTTTGCTATTTAGGAATTTTTAAGTTTTTTTATTTTTTACTTTTCCATGGCAACAAGTTGGACTTTGGTTCTATAAGGGTGGTGTTCATTTCTGGAGCGTAACTCAAAAAAACTCAAAAACCGATAAATACTTTCTTACAAAACTTTGCATGTCTACCAGGCACATACAGAACTGGTGCCTTTTGCTATTTAGGAATTATATAAATTTTTATTTTTTACATTTCCATGGCAACAAGTTGGAT
>NW_025964285.1:0-19141 GCF_023055435.1 Haliotis rufescens
AAACAAAACTATATTTGCCTAATGTAAAATAAAGTGTTTTTTGTGCCTATAGACATAAAGTTGACATGAAATGGAAAGCACCTTTAGCATTCTATAAATATGTTCAATAAATTAGACATCCCTCTGCCTGCTTATGTCAGTTTTAACAGGTTAACTTACTGCTATTTGTTTACATGCAAAGATTCATGTAGGAGGTTAACTAATTAATTATATATTTGCATGACTGAAACGCCCTTCCGGTCTCCCCATCATTAATACAGGTGTACGTTTAGTAGGTAACTAACTAAAATATGTTCACATGTTGAGTGATTTCCATCCTCTAAACCCACCCTCATCATCACCAGCAGGTGCGTAGCGCGTGGAGCGAAACAAGCAACCTTCACAAGGACTCCTTACAGCTTTGTGCAAGCTCTGCAGTTTTTCACTTTCACAACTCCTCATATTACTGGTAAGTTAAGGGTTTATATAGCGAAATAAAGTTTCGGTTGCAGCAAACACACCCAGACCCGTCCATCGAGATCCCGGGAAACTGTGCTTAAACTATACGAAAATTCAATGGATTTCTGCAAGAAACCCGGAAGAAATCCTATTTAAAGAAAGACCCTGGGGAAGGAAGCGTGAATATAAATGAGTTTTTCTTGTTTCTTAAGTATTACCATTAAAACAGATTGGGAAAAGGGGTTCTTGTTATGTATATCCCTTATGGTTAATGTAAAAATAATATATTTTGCACTATATTTCGGCACTTGTCGTGGAAAGAAACGATCTCGATCATGCGTACCCTAAATTCATTTCCGAAGCTCGTTGTGCTGGGAAAATGACAGACCTTCCAAGCAAAACTGTGACACTGATGAGAATGAATTAAATTTATACACTTCGTCAGTTGTTTGAAGTCTCAAATTGTTTTTTTTAAGTTCCGTGTTAAAATGATGCTGGGAATATTAGAATTCTTGAAGTGATAGAACCCCCAATGTCGCTTAACACGTGTTTTCCCTATTACAGCTTCAAAGAATATATCAACTCATTGCGTCACTAATATAGACTAACTTTTACAACACCTTTTCTTCACGGCTGATTGTGTTTCCAAATTCCAGCCAAACTTTGGTCCATGTTTATCCTTAAAGGGTGTGGAGACCCGGGCATGTCGGTACTGGGCGGTAGGGTATGCCAGTACTTAAAGATGCCCTACACGAGTAGCCCATTTCTAAAAAGCCCCCCCCCCCCATGAAATGATATAACATTGCTAAAACCATCATTCACAGAACTCACTCAATTTCTACTTCTCCTCCTAATCAACTAAACTCAAGCAGCACATTTCTTTTGTTTAAGTTTGGTTTCAAGATGTTTTCAGCAACAAAAAATTACATAAATGTGATGAAGCACAAGAATTGTTGACGAAGTCGAGTAATGTTTGACAAAAGGATGGGTCATCTGCATCCATGCGAAACTCAAGAATTATTGTATTGCAGTTAGCAGCTGTGACTCATTCTTCCGGTCATGTTTGCCAACACTCGTGACTTAATAGTTAACACTTTAACCCAGGAGTAGTTAACGGTACCGGTATAGCCTAATTACCGTCCTTGTATACAGGCACGATGTCCATCGGTGAGTGCATGTTTCCGATGCTAACAATTCTCTTCATATTACATCACTGACATAGAAATATTGTGTAAGCTGTGCAGAAACAAGATACCAAAAACGCACCCCACCAAACAAAATGTGATGATAAAATCACAGAAAAGTAAGAAAACATAAAGAATTTACCTGCATCAACAGATAATATATAATAAATATCGTTGAAAACATTACAATACAACAATACATAGATATAAGGAAGAGAATATATGGATGTCAACTTCTTTTTATGAGGAACACAACGTGTCGGAGTATATGCTTCACCTGATGAAGGAGTAAGCATATAGTCCGAAACATTGTGTTCCTCATAATAAAGAAGTTGACATCCATATTTCTCTTCCTTATGTGTATCACTTCTAAATGCCTTTTAAAGATCTAATATGAATTATATGAAATCTGATATCGCACATTTGAACTGTCGTGAGTGACTGTTCTCAACAATATTCCACCTATGTCATGGCAGACTGAAATAACTGAGTGAGTCAAGCAAACCAATGATAGATTGCATGGGCAAAAAATCACCATGGTATCATAGAGTAAAGCAAATATGCAACGTAATCGTATATCCTTATTCCCTACTGTGAAAAGCACGGTACATTTGTTTTTTATCTACTTAGTTTAAGAAACAGTTGCAAATTATCGACTAGGCTTGTTTACCAATAATGCAAGAGACACACAAGAATAACACCCATGATTGACGTTGTCAGTTACTGATCTTTCCAGTAATAATTTAAACTCAACTTGAATAGGTTTATGCTTAAAACATAATGAATAATAATTTTTTGTATTCCTACCTTTTGATATTTAAAAGAGATCTTTCCAGATAGGTTTAAAGAAGCCAAAATCCCAGGGCCTGCCTGGAACAATTATCACGACGACCTGCCCCCAGGTCTGAAAGAATATTGTCTCAGCGATATTCGTTGTTACCAATAATTAATCACAATTCTTAAACAAAAATGATCTACTTGATGTTAATTTTCCGGTATTTAGCCACAATGATGCATGGCAAAACTAGCACCATCGCAGAAGAAAGCTTTGATATTGGTAGCGCTAATTGCCAGCATCCGGGTGATTGAGGAGTGGTCGGTCGATGGTCGAGGTGGAGTCAGTTGCCCGGATATAGGACAAAAACGCAGGATGTTGAGACATCACGTGTGGCATGTGATACGGAAGACTCGAGTGTCTGTTGTAGAAGCAATTATTAAAACAATACTATACAATTACGGAATATGTTTTTATTTAGGCGGGTAATAGGAAACATACTGAGTTGGCAATATTCATGCGCAAACATACAAGTAGTTGTCCTTGACCTTTCCTCAGCTACCATTACATTCAAGCGGATACAGCTTTTTGAAAAAGAGAGGTGCATTTTGTGATTCGGCAATTTGTGAACGGTAGAAGTGTGACGTTGTTGAAAATCACAAGATAAGTTAGTTACAGTGTTATAATACGTTTTGTTCAGTATCGCCCTGCATCCCCAACCCAGTCAGTTTGGTATTTGTAGTTACATTCAATAACCGTAAAGACTAACTAAAGCCCCCAACTAAAAATATTTTGAAACAGGGAGCACAATTTGTCAAATGTCAGGATATGATAAACTATATAATATGAAACAAATTTAGATACGTTATAATAAAAATAAACATCTAGGTGCCAAAACCAATGATTTTGGGACATGAAAAATATCTAAGAGATAATTTAGGTGATTTAAGAAGGGCGAAACATTCCACCCCGAGACACGGTACAAAGGGGATAGGGAACACCGCATACATGTACCAGCGAGGAAAGGTGCAGAAGTGGTAACAAGTCAAGCCCCGTCTTTTAATACTTACTATACATATGTATAGGCATTGTTTCATTGTCTTATTAGATACGTGCTGGAATATGGCCATTTCCATTCAAATCTCATGAGGCATTATCTCAACAGCGGGAGACTCTCCAAAAATGATATTTGCTGGTGGAAATAAATAAGGGAACAGTCAGTTTTAGACACAGTAACATGATGTGCTATCATGGGTCCCCAGCCTTGTCTACCCAATACGCAGTTGGAAACAATGCACACAAACACATCTCAACATTTTATTCTGACATGTGTTGAATTTGTATGCGCGCTATTTTAAATGCACTGACAGAAAAGCTTATTCCCTAAATTTTTCATTGTTCCTTTATTTGTTTACATCAGTGTATATTAATAAGCAGTCAGAGTTTGCATCCTGTCGTGAGCTAAAGTTATGTGAAATAACTGAACAGAAAATAGGTCAAGACAAATATTTTATAATCAACATTTTAAAGAATGTGTAACTACATGTAATAGCAGGCTGTCCCCAAAATAGGAAACTCATAATATATGCATCTAGGGTAATCCTGGGAATACCGTTTTATGATTTGGTAGGTCCCTTCACTGAACGGCTGGAGTCAAAAAACATATTTCGAATCAATTAAGTGTAATGCTTCGTCAAAAATATATAAACGAAAACTAACAACCGTTTCTTCATCGTTTCAAGTTATATTCAGCGGATACAATTTTCTCTTTCGTCAATCTTGTTCACAAATGAAACAAATCATTCTCAGCATTACTACAGACAATGTACAATGCTGGACCAATGGTAGCTGATATCACACATGATATGCACAGCGCTAGGATTAGATCATAATTAAACAATTAAACTACAACAATGCTGGTGACGATAGTGGAGGTTGTGAACCTAGAGCTACATGTGCCATGAGCAGATAAGTGGTGAACAGTCCCTACCTGATGTATGCTGATACATTCCCGGCTGAGATAATATTGTCTTTACCAGGGTCTGAAAAGCCTTTATCGTTTGTTAAACTGGTTTTGTGTGTCTTGGACTCTATACCATTCATCAAATCTAAGGAGCTGTCTGACTGGTAGGCTGAGTTCAGTATTAATAGAAACTTAAACACTTGTGCATTGTATATAAACTTACGTAAATGCCGACATAACACTTGCATGTGTTTACTGTAAAAAGATGATTTAAGGCGACATATGTCTTTCATCAATGGCTTCACTTAGATTGATGGTGCTAGGATTAACAGGCAGAGTAATAAAGCACCATGAAATTTCAATATTCCCTTGAAAGAAAAACATACATTTACATATGTGTGTATGAATGAACATTAAGTTAATGTACCGACGTTATCTATTCAGGGATGAAGCTCTTGAGCTTCACGTCGCTGACGAATATTTCATTGCAATCATGATTCAAAAGACAAATTAAGCATGAATGATGTTTTTTTCACAAAAGTATTTTTTTTCCATGCCAGTGATTTTTTTTAATAAAAAAGCAAAAACATACGTGCATTAACTCGAATTGAATTGTTTCGTTATATCGCTTAAACCCATATATAATCCCCATTGGAACTATGGTCTACTATAGGCGATTCGCTTGTCTCGAAATACTGAAACTCGATACAATAGAAAAATAGTCCTCAAGGGTTTACTGTATAATGTATACCATAGATACAAATGCTGAAGACTCGGTATAACGTTGCATCTATATGTTGTAGTTCTTGTTCGATGCTACAGTATCATGCAGCTACCAGAGTAACACAAATCAGTGGTAAGAGCAAAAGTAACTTTGCCGTCGGGAGATGATGACATGGAATAAGCCAGGTCACACATTTTAACCATATGTCGTAATTTCAGACGGCTTGTACAAGCTTAGGGCACTGGGTACCAATCTGCCCGAAATCACCACGGGGGTATAAGTTTAGGCCATAAGGATATATATAATGTTGAGTTTCATATGGAATATACGGTTTAAACTGTGTAGAGGACTATTAGCACTGAAGAGTTTACGAGAGTTTAAGGAATGACACAATAATGATTTCGTTGTTAAGGTTTTTTGTACCGGAAGAAGGAGGTATGTCTTACGGCTTGAATTTCGCCTAAGACGTTTTGATATTTACCTCCAAATAGCAACGGTTGTTGTTGCCTTTTCAACTCGTCACGTGACATATCATACCTTAATGTTAAGGACGCCGGAGGCGACGAAAAACAACAATGAACGAGGACGCTTCATAGACTGACAGATATGTCGTTAACGTCATGTTATTCTATCTGCGGGTGAATCGTTTCCTTAAAGAACCAATGTGACCGTGACCTTTGTTTTACCGCGGTATTACGGTCATCGTGAGCCAGTAGCCATATGCTTCCTCTGCTGCTAGGATAACTATCTGAGTGATCATGTACACCCACGCCACAAGCTTAAGACTTCCGTGTACGTAATTAACCTTGAAAGGATTATTTCAGCTAAATAAAACCGAGCGTTAAATCCATTTCACCCAAATTAGTTTTGTTTTATACACGTTGGTGTACGAGCAAATCAAATACACCTGCACAAATGGGATATAATCTCACGGACCCTGGCGAATATATTAAAAAAAGAAAAATCCAACTTAAGTCTAGAATGATTTGACAAGTCAAGATTGCCTCAGCTTTGAAATTAAGCATTGTTCTGTGCTCCATTTGAATTTTATTTTATATTGTGTAGACCTATAGTTTGAAATAATACAACTTTATTTCTTGGATATGAATGCTGCAAATGCAAATCAGCACTCCATATTATCTCAAACATAACTTGCATACAAGTTAAACAACAAACAAACAAACATTCAAAAGCATATACGAAATATACACATCCGTCTTTGTTAGAGATAAGGACAAGTGGATATTTCGTTCCAAGCACGTTGGCTAAAATCGTGATTTCCATCCTCGGCATTGAAGGTCTTGCTCTGATTAGCATCTAGCTTAATGGTGCGTGCGAATATTCTTTTACAGCGCGTCATTCAAGCGGTCATATATGGCTACAGCTGGACCAAAGTTCAGCGTGCGTTAATGGTATCTCCCATTGAGGTTCAATACCGACTTACATAACCACCGTTCGTTAAAAAAAGATCCCACATATCACACATTCTCCATTTTTACTCGCACTGTGTATACAATGTATCTGAAACTGTCTTTAATCTAAGAAAGCATTGCCTTATCTATAACACCAATCCTCATATATGAGGTTACGAGACGAATTCGTTGATGCGCATTTCAGTCGTTGAAACTTTGTTTCTCTTATTTCACTTTAATTGAAAACTACTTTTCCCCAATGTTGTTTCAAAGCATGTGGTTAAGTACACAGGAAGTTACAAAAAACTTTCATTAGTTTCTCAGCTTAAAGATAAGGAGAAGGTTTTTTAAAAAAAATTCTCTTTGCAAGAACCTCATATGTCGATGGGATTAACAAAAACAATTCCTCTTTTGATGCGAATTGTCGCAACAAATTAATGTAACAGCAATATTTAGGACATACACAATGCAGTTGTAGTTGCAAAAGTGCATTTGAAGGGTAAAAATCCTGTGGAAAACACATTTCTTTCACACCAATGGGAGATTGAGCAATACTGAGTGAGTGAATGTCGTACAACGCCACAGTCAGCAACATTCAAGCTGTAATACATGTATACGGTCGAGTCTTGACTAGACAAACAAGTGACTGAAAGTATGAGCAACGATCCACAGTGTCGGGCACGACGACATCAGCTAGTCATACAGCCTGACCATCCGACCTAAGCATCTTATTAAACCAGACAACGTGCAGGTTATTGGATGTAATTCTGAGCCCGACAAGTTCGACACAGGGAAAGTTCGGGTTAATGAGATATATATGTATGTGTGTTATCTTGAGCATGTTCGACGTGCTCGCTTGTTCGAGTGAATCGATTTCAACATACAGCAAACCCAGCAAATTCGACATTGACATGTTTGTGCGAATTGTACAACTGAGTTTTGAAACCACTTGAGATAAGTTATTTGCAAAACAATGTTCACCCGAGTGAAGTGACTCGTGTTTTTTCAGTTGTTGCTCGTGACGACCATGTGCGCTTGTGAATATACACGTTGTGATAAGTAAGTGTTTGAGGGTTGGGTTTAATGTTATTGTCCTAATCGATTTGCCCATACATCACAGTAAAATACAGACAGCAAAACATTTGTTCAATTTGGATAAATGTCTACACAAATTACGACAGCCATCTGCCCAGCTACCCACCCACCACACTGTCTCCTGATACCAGTACACCCCACCCCACATAAACCCCACACCTGCACACGCAACCTTCCCATTTCGAAAGTAATCTGTATTTTTCTGTTATCAACCTAATCACCGGGTGAATCGGAACCTGTTTTAAGTTTTCAGCATTTTATGTGAACCTTTGTTCCTGAAAAAATATTATTGTCCGGTACGGAAACATATTGTTTTTCCTGGACCTTGTCCAAGATCATGCTGACTTTTATGTAAGTATGTGTTTATTTCCAGAGATAAACACGTACATGCAGATTCTGTTAGTACTTAGTTCGCTTGAGTTGCCCTAGGCATCACGGATGTAGGAAATGAATAGCCTCAGATTGTGCCAGTAGTTCACTATTGAGACCGCAGCTTCTCTTAACTAATATCACCCGTAGTTACAGAATCAATGTGGCATATTCTACACCATTGGAACGGATGAGTGAGAGAATTGGATACAACGCCGAATTTGTTTCTCTTTTTGGACAATATTTCAGTCATATAATGGCATGGCATGAAAGCCGTTATACGCTTACTTCTTTGGTCAAACCATGTACTCGGGTATGTGCTGAAAAACCAAGAAACAGATTCGAACTAACAATCAGGATACTGGCACGCCTAACACTGCGAGTTCCGTCGCCTTTGACAACTGCGTGCGCTCGTGTACAGACGACGTGGGTCGCTGCTCGTGATATCAATCACAGGTTTGTGTGAACAGTTTCCACAGCTCGTTGTGATATAGGTGGAAGGTTTGAGACGTAAAGCAGGATTCGATCTCTACCATAACTGCGATATAGATGGAATAAGCAACATTCTATCCTTGTCGCAAATCTGTGTATTTCTAAAGCTAACTTTACGTTATTAAGACAGCCCATCTGGGGGTAATGTGAAGAGATGCGCCGTAACAGCTGCCGGCAGGCGTGGGAGCGAGAAGACAGGGGACATGACATGCACTCAGATCTCGCAAAACCACGCCCTGTAAAACACGTGGAGGCAGGATTAGTGATGATAAAAACGACGGGGGTTTTTCGTCGAGTTATTTTATAGCGTTCTAATTAGTTGATCAACTCAGATCGGATGTGGGTGGGGCGTCCTGAGATGAAGTTAGGTAAATATTACCAACAGCGTCTGTGTGTGACTGAGAAGATGGGCGAGATGAAGGAAATGGTCAATTCATGATCATACAAGAGGATTTGACTTGAGAACACATTTCTCAGGTTTTATCAAAATAGATTTGTTCATTCAAGGAGAGGGCTAAGACGAAATACAGGTTGTAAAAAATAAAACATAAATACGCTCAAAGAAATTTGTTCATATAACAGCAAAACCATTCGAAAAAAATTATTTAATGGGTAATTTGTATCATTCTTGGAGTGGGGTTGAGCTTAATCAAATAATATAAAAATTTCAGATGATCTTATGTACAAATGATCCATACTTGGTGAAACACAGATGATACCTCCCTGTTGTCAGTTTCAATAAATAAAATGAGCTTGTGGCATTAGCGTCGTTACGAAACTCAACACGGGCATACATTATCCTAACGTTTCTTTGTCAGAGATGAATATACCACATTAATGTATATTGCTGAAGAAGTCCCTATTCTGTTGTGAATCAAAATCATGCTAAAAAGACTCAAAACAAGGAAGACCATTTTTCCAAAACGCAAAGAGATAAATATTTATGTCCCGTGTTCTCGTACGGGGCTCATGCAGGCGCTCAGGGGGAGTTTGGGAGTTCCTCGCGTGCGCTTATCAATCACCGATACCTCGTGCACCTGCCGCACGTGCAGGCACAAGAAGAGGAGAGTGGTGGGTCGTATTTCACCACTTGTTCGGGAAGAAACAGGGCATCGTTCAAGAAGAGGAACCATGTCAACACACGCGGCCCAACCTTTAACGTTGAAGCCAATTAATCTCCTTGTCTGTACATTTTCAACATGTCTGTGTCTTGCTGTGTTGGCATTGAATTAGCTGTTACAGTAATTTGCTTATCCAAAATGAAAGATCTGAATTTTAGATTAGAGATGTTGCATGGATGATCAGAAATTCAAAGAAAATGAAGAGTTATTGAAGTCTTCGCGTCAATACCACAACTTACATTAACATTATCGGCTAAGTGGCGCACCGGTGTTCCGGTGAATTGTGATAAAAAAAATGGTCTATAAAATTGCAAGAAGGATAACAGGTAAGCCTTTGCCGGCACAACCATAACATGATTGGCTTTGGTCCTATTCGTTTGCATGAATTGATTCAAATTACGGAGAATTCTGTTGAATGAGTGAGCATTTATATACACAACAGCTATTTTGCAGATACACACAGAGGAGTCACCTGGAGGCAACATAAAATATCCTGCTGCCAATCACCAATCGACCTGAAATATCGACCTGACGTTTTGCATGCTAACCCTTTTTCGGTTGGAGTTGCCGAATTTTCGATGAACCTAAGGACTCCTTCTCAGATGTTGCGACACTTATCAACTGAATACACATCGGCAAACTACTGGCGTTACAACGTCAAATGCTACATATTATTTCTCTACGTTATGAAACGGTAAACATTATGTCATTGGTTGGTTTAATAAACGAGCGCAGACATTGTGCTTGCAGTCAAGGGTCATAATCATGGGGCACTGGGAACACATGACCATCGGATCCTGACAGTTAAGGGATGTAAATCTGCAAAGAAACGATGTAAATATGTTGACGAACGTCACACTTCACATTTCAATATCACATAATACAGCTGTGTTGGCTAGTTCTGTTAAGCAACATCTGCAACTGATTTGTGGGGAATTATGATGTTTTTACCACCGTTATATCCGGGCGTTTGTTGTGTTTTTCTGTCTTTGATAACTGTAACAGGAGTGGAAATAATGTTGCAACTGACAAAACGAATTTCCTGTATCAATAAATGAAATTTTATGAAGAAAAATATTGTAAATTGGACACAGTTATAGGGCGCGGCGCGCTGTGTAATCCAACACCTACAACATCATGACAGACTGCAAGCATGCTGTACGGAACGTGTCTACAGTGAGTTATAGAAAGTGTACGGAACGTGTCTACAGTGAGTTATAGAAAGTGTACGGAACGTGTCTACAGTGAGTTATAGAAAGTGTACGGAACGTGTCTACAGTGAGTTATAGAAAGTGTACGGAACGTGTCTACAGTGAGTTATAGAAAGTGCGTCTGCGTGTGCGTCTGCATGTGCGATAGACATGATGACATAGACAGATTCCTGTGCAAACCTTTATCTCAGATCCAGGACCCGAGCACAGAGCTGTGTGTGGATCATGAGAAATTGAACAAAGAACGTGGGACATAGTCATGTCTAGAAATACAAAATCGAACATAAACATACCAAAAAGTACGATTCTCGTACAGAGCCCCGTTCCACAAAGCGATCCATACGTGAATGTTATGATATGGACGTTACGATATTAATCTTAGCACAAGGAGTCATTTCAAGTAACATATGCATTAAACCATGACTCCTTTGTCTTTGACCGTGGTCAGAAAAACTGAATTGTTCTTTAAACAATTAACCATTATCTTGATCAGGGCTACATTTTTTCATAATAGGCCAATCAACATGGGCAATTAATATTTAGGTGATTGATAAATGTTCTCGGGGTCCAAAATGAATGGTAAACCTGCCCTGGTACATGCATTTCATAAGTGCGAGGTGCACGTGCGAAAGGCTCGGGGAACACATTTCACGTGCTTCACGCAGGGCCGAATCGCACAGTGTTGTCACAGTTGAGCATAGAGTTCCTGAATATCTTTCAAAGTATCTTCAACAAAACAATGTTTTTTCAACATTTAGGTGCCATAAATGTTGGACATGGTTTAAGTATGTTAGACCACTCGGACCCCAGTGTCTAATCGTTGAAATGGATAATTAAACAACTCGGCGCTGCGCGCCTCGTGGTTTGCGCGCCGAGTTGTTTAATTATCCATTTCAACGATTAGACACTGGGTCCTCGTTGTCTGACCTATGCTTACACCCATGTCAACAGAAAAGTCGGTTTTGTTCACACGGATCTAATTTTCGAAAAATAATAAAAAAGGACTACTTTCAAGTTGCATATGCATTACGCCCATGTCCACGAATAAGTCTGTTTTGTTCACACGGAAGTGACTTTCTAAAACGCATAATAAATACTCAAAAAGTGTATTGTCAACTTCAGCATGAAACTGTAATGCAAAGCGCATGTGTTTACGGATGTAAAGTCTATAAAGTAAAGACATTACGTCAGTTCGTGTGCCTTAAGGCTGCAAATTAACTCCTATATCAACAACTAACCAGTATGATATAAATTCATCTAGGCAGCACCAGATAGACATAAGTTCAACGCCTCCGTTTAGCCATTCCTGTCAGTTGTGTCGCCATCTTGGAAAAATGAGATTAAGAATCTATGCCTAAGAGTTCCATTGCATAAGGCCGCGAATTGCTAGAAATGTAGCAGTGGCCAGTTGTGACTGACGTCACTTTGAGTTTGCAATATGTAGTCTTTAGCTTCTTCAATTGTTATAGATCTGCTGAGATGTAAGGTATTCGAGTATTTTACCATTGATTTTTACGTTAAACATATGTAGGCCACACACTATAACCTGTGAGCCAGTGAGATGAGATCCCGATCGTTGTTTCCGAACAACTGCTTCCAACAGTATACACGCGTCTGAAACATGAGGCGGCGGCACCTTCCTATAATCACAGATCAGATCTTTCAGTCGGTCATTTCAGTTTAAAACGGACTTACAGCGGTATTTGTCGGATCCTATTTCAATATGGTGTTTCTGGCGAGTCAAGCGAGGTTCTGACATTTCAGACAGTTAGTAAGTTCATTGATTCTTGCCTGGTGCATTTGGTTTCGTTTGGAATGGCAGATAGCATCAGTGCTAAGGTCCGGGAGAAATTCGCTGCAGGTGCATAAGTCTGTACAAGTGGCCCATGTGATATGGGAAAGACCGGCGTCTGCATCGGATTACACCTTTTAGATTCAAATGATTTGTGGTTAATTCAACAAGCCTGTTTTCTTAAAGGAGCTCTAAGTGTCAATATAATGCTACCAGTATAAAACTATTACACCTTAATTTTTCCATGAATAATCCGGCGACAATTCAGCTTACTCCTTCATATATGTTGCATGGGGATATGAGTGGATATAGTTTTACGCCTCTTAACAATATTTCAGCAATATTAAGGTGGGAGACACCATGAACGCACTTCACACATTGCACCCATGTAGAGAATCAAACCCGTGTCTTCGCTTTGTCCGCAGCATGAGAATGCATGCTGTTGGAACCTCTTGAATATCGTATAGTTTCAAATACTCAAGGAAAAACGAAAAGTTTGTTGAGGAAAAAGAAAGTAAAAAATGTTTTCGTTTATGGGGGAGAGTTGAAGGATGGTTACATGGCAAATGTGTTGACTATTGTAGGTCAAGGTCCACGTGCACAAGTGTTAACATACAACAGTTTTAAAAATATAACTACAGTTTTAGAATTAACTGTGAGAGAGCAAACACTGAATTCTGTATAGTGATTATGATGTACACTGATCTGAATATTAACTGAAAGCAGGTGACATATATATTCCCCACAGTTGGAATTTCGGCAGTAGATGTGTATAATGGAGAGATAGAATGGTTTTCAAACACAAATATTTAGAAATGATGAGCATTTTGATTTTGGTAAATAATTGCCGATTTATTTAGAGAAAAAACTGAGTGACTTCTGGAATTACAGAGGACTTCGACCAAATCTATTGCAGCCCACATGTCTACTCACAGGCACGTCTTCATAACTGTTATGGTTATTAGTGCCGACATTGGTACCCATAGATCAAGGTCCTTCAAACGGTGAAGAATGCAATGTCATTTATTGTAATTAAAGTAGTTAACTTTTACCCCAGACTGCGATGTATATTTTCAATTATGAATGCCATTTTCATTGGCTGAAGAGTAATAAAGAATGATTTGATTAGCTGAGAGCAGGAATTATGACTTCTCGTGAGTGATGTATGCTCTTTGTTTTCAGATTGGTTTGTTATGGTTGGTCCCTTGGAATACTACGGTGGTCTGTGATTGCATTCATAAACAAACTCAATTTAAGGAGTCGAATAAATCACACAATGGGGCTCTAACTAACCAGCTAATTGATTTCCCGGATGGTGATGGGAATGACCTCGATTTTCGTGACGGTGGTCGTCTGCTTCGCATAGGATAAAGGTCAAGGTCGAATAATGTCATGCTCCCGTTGCTTGGCAGACGTATGGAGAAACGTGGTCTTTGTGATACAGATAGTTGTGATATTATCCTTGACATGCACTCAAGAGTGAGACAGCTACTCCGTGTTAGTAATACTTTTAGGAAACATTGTATGAAGGAATGGGAGGAAAAGAATGGCAAAACAAAAAGCCTCCCAAAGAATGGAGATTCCATCTTAAAAGACAGATGGAAGGTAACCATGTGACCTACACACCATTCTCCTTTTGGGATCAAGGTCAAGGTCACAATTATCAAAGGGGACTGATTCAGCTAGGCAACAATACACAAACATTTGTATTCGAGAGCCCAGTTTAAGTAACACGGTTTGGTTGTTTTTAGGTCATTCGTTTAGCTTTGTTTGTACTTTTTAACAGTTGTTTTCCTAAGGTTGTTAAGTTACGTTTGTGAACCGAAATCTGAGACGCAAACGGTATACGAAAAAACGGACTGTTCCGTATCCTGTTTACCTAACAAACAGTGACAAGAAGATTGAGATCTCTGGACCATGCACTTCAATTAACACCCGGCATAAGAAAGTGGTCTTCATTCAGTCAATGAGGCCTTAAATACGAAAATATTGAGTTAACAAACATCTTACACCCAGAATGTTCTGAATGCAATAACAGTCGCTGTAACATCTGAATGTTTCACATTGCATAGGTTAGATCCGCTGACTGGGACACAGAAAGGAAAGCATTTTCTAGTGAGTGAGTGAGTGAGTTGGATTGAAATTCAGGGAATTTCAGTTATAACACAGAATGTCGGCTTACATCCTCGATGATTCAGAGCATCGTATCTCCATTCTATAGAGATGTAGAACACTAGATATTGTAGGGTAGACAGCTTAATGAGTGAGGCCAGGCCATAGGGGTGGAGAAACCAACGAGTACATGTATACTGCCGATGGACTAAGGATTATAATCAGGGAAATTCTTGAGATTCGAACCCATGTTCAACAGATCATTTGAAATCCCAGGGAGGTATTTTTTCACGAAGTACAAAACTGGATCACTATTAAGATTAATGTCATTGATAGAACATATTCCACGACAACCAATCTTTCCTGACCATCACAGCAATATAGACAAGTATCAAGGTTGTCCAGAACAGACAGCGGCCAACGCCATCGACGAAAACAAAACGCAGATGACAAGTTGGTCAAGCTTGACGTTTATCTACTTTTCGTGACGGTATGCGCAGCAGGTAGATCTTCTGCCCAAGTTATCAGTAGACGGGAGCTCCGACTGAACTGTTGTCTGTCAGACCATTGACCTGAAAGCCAACATTGGTCACGCATGGGCTGGCTGACTGACAGACCACCTGATGACCAATGTTTACTGAGTGACTTATGATAATGACAAGCAGATGGCGTTTACAGTACCCAAACTGCCATATTTGAATGTATATTTTTTGGGACGGAATTAAATAAAGAACATCTACACTCCGAAACATTAATTTGTTTGACATATAATTTCATACGAAACATTAATTTGTTTGACATATAATTTCATACGAAACATTAATTTGTTTGACATATAATTTCATACGAAACATTAATTTGTTTGACATATAATTTCATACGAAACATTCATTTGTTTGACATATAATTTCATACGAAAGATTAATTTGTTTGACATATAATTTCATACATGTACGGTAAGATCCTCTTGAAATGCGATACTAAAATTTCACTAACGACATTTATTTACTTTCTTGATATAATTTTTTTTTTAACAGCAGTAGACAGAATTATATATTATTGCTTACTATATATATTCCGTGGGTATGTTTTCGGGAATATCCTTCGGTTAACGTAACTTGTGTAGACATTTTTATCAAATATTTCTTTGTAGACATCTACATCATGTTTTTAAACATAGTTCCCCAAAGAATTGACTGTGGTCAATTTCAATATATAAACCCCCTCCTATTCAAGCATCAGCCCCAACCAATCCCCTTCTCGTTTAACCAAGCGGATGTATCACGTCATTGTTCCTCTAGCCACATTCTAACCTTGTCCTTGCCATAATCACATTCCTATAGAAATTCCTGACCTGATACCCTGTATATATTCATATAGTATAAGATGGTTAAACATTAGGTGATTATTTTGCGATAAATGGGAAGCTCCGTTTAAAGTGCCAAATTTCGATATTTAGCCTTACTCGTCCACTTCTTATCCCCCCCCATCAACTAAATCCATCCCATTCTGAACGTGATGAAGTAATCATGAATCCGGTGGCCAGAATGCCATATACGGATTAAACTGATCCCTAAAGCCCGTGCCTCTCGCTACCATAAATCTCTTAAAACCTACCCCGCCACGTCACGCCTCGGTTGTCGCTACATTGCATATCAAAGACATTCCAAGGAAGAAAAAAATCACGTGGCATCGGGAATGAGGAGGAAAAAATATCTGGTTTAAAGTTGGATGTCATGGGAAAGTCTGGCTGAGGGTTAGTATGCATTTCAGAGATTTCCTCCCAGCTGAAATCTGATACAACACCGAACTCCACACTCATTCTCATCTGAGGCACTTATGTAAGGTTTAAAACGTGATCCATTGGTGGTTAATTAAAACATTAAGAACATTGCAAAAATCTTTTTAAAACTTTCAACCAATACAGCGATGATATAGTTGCATACTTAAACCTTGAAACACTTATAGACACTACGCCATCTTCTAATAAAGAGACCTGAAAGAACGGAAATACCATAATTACTTTGACACATCAGGAGCGTCAAGGCAGAGGGATTGGTTCGGCAACATGTTCGTTGGCTCCCTTCGAGGTAAACATTATTTCTAGATAACCGAGTTCGTTGTATGGGGATTGCAGCTCTGTGTTCGGAATTTCTCTAATGTTGACAGTTGGCACACTTGTGAACTATTTTCCGGAATCTCTTTGAACAGTTGGTAAAATATAATTTTATATAAAACTTGAAAAGAAGCGTAAACTGACTGTTTTAACAGACCTACAAAATCAGCATTTATGAGGTCCCAAACTTGGCGTTTCATAACGGGCACCGACTGATTGCTATCTCAGCTGTGGGGATAGTTTGGGGAGGACACCGATACTGGGGAGTAGAAAGAGGAGGAGATGGAGGGGAAGGGGAAGGGGGAAGGGGAAGGAGTTGCTGATAGAATTGACAGATGCAGTTCTGCCTCCCATACAGAAACTATTTTAAATCCCACGTTTTGTGGTCTCAAAACATATTTGAAATGCCTTATCTCAATATACAGGTCTCCATCGACTTACAGTATTATATTTAAAAACTGGTTCTTTTATTAAAGGCGTGTGGTGTGGTGTGGTGTGGTGTGGTGTGGTGTGGTGTGGTGTGGTGTAGTGTAACATTGAGTTTATTGCACAGGCGCCCAATTGGACGTTTTGACTAGCTATAAAACGATGTCTTGCTGCGAGAGTAAGGTCTACTATAACTTCTAACCTAAATGATATCTACCAGGATTTTTCTTAAACCACATGCCTTCATGCTGTGAAAAGTATTACCTTGGGCTGGAAATGTCACGACAAATTAGCGTTTAAGGCGAACTCAAGTTATTCAGCTCTAGCGTGTACATGCTTAATCTATTACTGGAACTAATACTTGAAATTGTAGAATGACACTATCATTGAAAACACATTTCTTATTAATGTCACTTTTTGCATAATCGACCATATACATCCATAACGGAAGTATCTTCTATCACGTCCGCGAAAATGTTACCATTAAAAAATGCAATCTACAGGACGTGCGTTTTCAGTGACCTGAGTCAACCGAGGTTAATACATTTCAAGCAATCAGTGTTGACCAGATCTAACCTGAGTTAACTGGTGTTAATCAAGGATAAAAATATAACACATTAACTGCAACCTGCCAGGAGAGGCGAAATTGCCATGCGTATTGCTATAACTATCTAAGGTAAACCATGTTTCATTGCTTTACAAAACAGCCAATGTACATTTTCTATTTAATACGAGGGGTGTTCATTGAAGAGTTCCCCTAAACCACTTTAGTTATCATATTTGGTTGAAATTTCACATGTGTAATGATACATGTATCTATGGGTTATGTCTGAATTTGCAGCACCGAACTATTAATCTTACCACTTTTTTACAGGTGTTAATATCGAGTAGGGTGTGACAATGGAGCCAGTAGAATACCGAGCAATGATTAGGTTGTTACATTTGAAAGGTCGCACACCAAAAGAAACTTTCGATAAAATGAAAGCAACTTATGGGGAAGATGCCCCATCATATGACGTTGTTAAACACTGGCATCGCCAGTTCAAGTGTGGTCGGACATCTGTGGAAACAGCTTCCATTCCTGGTCGCCCCCATTCAGCCATTGATGAGGACACTATCAATCAAGTGGAGACCGCTATTTTGGCAGACCGACGTATAACTGTTCGCCAGTGAGCACAAGATGTCAAGATCAGTGTAGGGTCTGTGGAAAAAATCATCCATGACAATTTGAACATGCATAAGGTGTCTGCACGATGGATTCCCAGGCTGCTCACACCTTTCCAAAAGCAGGAACGAGTCAATTGCTCAAAGGATCTTTTGGACATGTGCCAAAAAAAACAGGCAAACTTTTTTGACAGACTTATCACACAGGATGAAACATGGGTCCATCACTATGATCCTGAGACTAAAGTTCAGTCGATGCAATGGAAGCATGTGGAGTCACCACCCCCAAAGAAGGCACGTGTCCAACCCTCTGCAGGCAAGGTCATGCTCATGGTGTTTTGGGACCAGCACGGAGTAGTGATGATGGATTTCTAGGCAAAGGGTACCACAATTACAGGAGCTTATTATGCTTCACTGCTGCGGAAATTGCGGGACGCTATCAAGCTTAAGAGGCGTGGCATGATGACCAAGGGTGTCCGTCTCCTGCAAGACAATGCTCCAGTACACAACTCTCATGTTGCCCAGACAGAAGCGCGGTCCTGTGGCTATGAAATCCTTCCACATCCTTCTTACTCTCCTGACCTTGCACCATCTGACTTCCACCTCTTTCCAACCATGAAGTCATTTTTGAAGGGAAAACCTTTCAGAAATGATGAAACACTGATTTCTGAAGTCAAGTCCTGGTTTGAGACGCAAAATGAGGGCTTTTACAAGCGAGGTCTCCATAGTTGCATAAACCGATGGGAG
>NW_025964286.1:0-19137 GCF_023055435.1 Haliotis rufescens
ATTGCACTTATATAGCGACATAGAGGCACATGTGTGTGGCTGCTTGTACTAGTCTGGACTAATGTTGATCTTATAGTGCTAGCCCACAGAGATACCATGCTGCAGTTTTAACAAGAATACCCCACTCAGACACAGTATACTGACGCTGAGCCGACCAGTCCTTGTTATAGCCACTGAAAATGCCAATCACCAGGCAGGGTAACAACAAGTACCATCTCTTAATGTCTTTTGGTATGATGTGACCGGGTATCAAAAATAAGTTATAGGTAAAAAATGTCATGTTTTCATGTCCTTCCATCTGCCAAATGCCTATCAAAGACTTCATGCCATGAGTGAGTGAGCATGGTTTTACGCTGCTTTTAGCAATATTCCAGCATTATCACGGCAGGGGACACCAGAAATGGGCTTCACACATCATACCCATCTCAGGAATCAAACCCAGGTCTTCGGCGTGACATGCAAATGCTTTAACCACTAGGCTACCTGACCACCCCACTTCATGCCATGACAGATTAATTATAGTAAAATGAAAGAATGGGTGTTCTTTAATTTTTGTTGAGCAGTACAGTAAAAATGTTGTGTCGAATGTGAACACATGGTGGACCTACATAAATACTTCGCATTTTCTGAGAGTCGACAACTGAAAATGATGAATAAAGTAGGAATATGCAGGGATCAAGCTTTTACTTTGTGACAACCGTAAGTTCGACACATCAGAGATCGACAACCGTAAGTTCGACACATCAGATCGACACAATGGAGTTTCACTGTATATATAATCCCTTCCTTTGTGAAACTGGACACTGTCTTTTGGCAAACAGATTCCTCCAGGTCCGACCATGATGACAGGCTGGTGCTATGTCTAAACACTGCAATTAGTGCCATGTTTTAACAGTAACATTGTCTCTGTGTAATCGACTGCTAGATTACTGTACATCATAAACCTTGAAGTAATAGACAACAGTTGGTTTTAATGATTAAATTAATTGGCTTCGCAGCTACAATGGAAATAATCTTTTATCAATCAGGGACATCAGTCTACTGATTTTCAAAACGAGTCAACCTTGTGAAAAAAACTAACAGTTTTTTTTTAAATTTTGCTCAAATTAACACCAAATGTTGTGTTATGCTGCTGTGAACAATATTCGAGCTACACCACCAACAGCCTGTATATAATCGAGTCTAGTTTTTTCTCCAAAATTGTGTTATTCATTGATGACGCCACTTGTATAGAGATGTGCAGGCACGTGTGTGTGGTTTTGTTTCTGTTAGTGGTAGTCAAGGGCCAGCGGTTTTATAGTGCTAGACCACTGGATACGATGCCACAGTTTAACATCGATCCCCAGTCAGACACAGCATACTGACTCCCAGCCGACCAGTCTTTGTTTTAACAGCTTAATGTAAGGTGCCAGGCAGGGAAACAACAAGTACCATCTTTTCAACAACATTTGGTTTGACATGACAGGGACCAAACCACCAACATCCCGCTCTCCGGGCAGACACTCTGTCCACTTACCCACGGAGGTGGTCCCGATACATTATTTTACTGAATCATGACATAATCAGCCAAGCCACACAATGTAAGGTGAAGGTGAGGTGAAATGAGGTTTAACGTCATGTCCAAGATTATTGCACTTATATAGCGACGTGCATGCATGTGTGTATGGCAGCTTGTACTAGTCCGGACTGATGCCGATTTATAGTGCTAACCCACTGAGATACCATGTCGCAATTTAGCATAAATACCCCACTCAGACATAGTATACTGACTCTGAGCCGACCAGTCCTTGTTTTAGCCTCTCAATGCCGAGCGCCAGACAGGGTAACAACAAGTACCATCTTTTAACATCTTTTGGTATGACGTGGCCGGGGATCGAACCCCGAACCTTCCGCTCTCCAGGCGGACACTCTACCACTTGACCACGGAGGCGGTCCACACATTGTAAGAACCCAATGCTGAATAGTGGACACAAACAAGCAAGGGGAATATTGGTGGCCTTATCTGCCCAGAACCAGTGTCAGTGCGACAAATAACTGTGTAACAGAAAACCATGGGAAATAAAACAAAGACTGCATCATCAATAAAATGCTTGATACCATCAGAGACCATAAACTTTAATGATCTCTCATACAATGTATACATAATTGTTTGGTTAATGTTCTCAAAGCATGTGTCAAACAGTATAGAAATTGATGTATAGACTGTTATACAACGACTGCCTGTTACAATGTGTCATACAGTAATATTGTTATAGTACGCAGATCCCCAACAGCTGATACGAGTATTGTCCGTGTTACTAGTACTTATAATGCATTCTGTGGTATAACACAAAATGCTACCATAGTATCATTTCCAGTTGATTCACAAGTCAACAAACCAAATGAAAGAAGGTGTTTTCCTACTACAGGCTATTTTGGGGGTCAGTCGCACCATACCATTTCAATAAATAATGGCGGCCAGAGAGGAAATGTCAAAAGCCTTTAAACTGCATATCGGTCGCAGAGTATAATCACACAGCCAAACTATAAAACAGAATCGCACGACATGTAAAACGGAAATATGTACTTACATTTAGTGCCTAGCCGGCAGATACACTGAAGATGGGCTGTAATTCGGCTTCTATGAGGTCGTATGCTCCAGGAGTTGGCGATGCTTAGACTGTCGTGCTCCGACGTGTGGGTTAATTGGGTAACAATATAATGACGCTCCAACTATCATTCAATCAAGAGCTTGTGTTAATTACATAATATTCGTCGCGTGCACTGCATATGCACTCGCTGAAAGAAGGACAACAATATACGAATATCCACCTTTGTTTACAATCACCCCCGAGGTCACAGTGAGCAGGTGTTTCTGTATTCCTCCGCCGTTATATAGTGCGTTCTGTCGCACGCATTGCCCAGGTTTAAGTTATTGAGGTGCTATAGTCTCTACACGTAAACCCTAGGTTGAACAGCTTACTTATAATTCCCCTTCCGTCTGAAACCGCAATGTCGGCACACGCATGCTAGCTCGGTTCCAATGTATGCGCATTAATTCTTGTCTCTGGAGCCTGATTGGCTCCTGAAAATATGACATCATCGAGATAGTCTCAGGGTTGATATCACACCTCAAGTGATTATTTATATTAGACATATAAAGAAAATTAATGGCGTGTCAGATTTGTCTGATCAAGTGGAAGTCGGATGAATCGAGTATAAGATTAAAATTTTAAAAATCTAAGCAGAAATTCGAAACATAAATAATCTGAGATGCATCGTTAACAATGTGTATCAGATCAAGCCTGAAGAAACAAAGATAGAAACGACTAGAAATATATATTTAGAATAAATGCCCGGGTTTAATTCATTAATACGCGTGATTACATTTTCAAATGAGCATACAGGAAAACTCTATTTTTATTTTCGTCGCCAACCATATACACTGAATATATTGATGCACCGCCTTGTAGGATATGTGGGTCAATATGTTTAGGACATCAACTTATTCCTGTGATTCAGGTAGAACATAGCTCTGTTTATTCTCTTGTTTATCCAAGGTAGGTGTTTATATGCAAGCGGCTAGAGTTTATTTCTAAAACGGATCATACATGTCAAAGAACAAGAAATGTTCTCTCTTATTGAGTGAGTATATTTTTATGCCGCTTTTAGCAATAAGCTAGTCTGTCTTACAGACCCTGATACAAATATATATCAAATACAGCCCATGCAAGTCTATAATGTTTGGCAAGTCTAGATCACTGCAGTATCTGAAAATGAAGAGAGTCACTGGGCTCCTTTTTATTATATTTTTATTAAGATAACTGAACAACTGTTTTTTATGTACGATATGTTCATTTCAGAGACTAGATTTTAGTCTAGCAATAAGCCAGCAACATCACGGCGGGGATGGGCTTCACTCATTGTACCCATTTAGGAAATCAAGCGAACACTTTAACCATGTTAACAGCAAGGCGACCACCTGCCCTTCTCCTACCATGCTTGCTCATCCGCGTTCATGCAAAACATTTGTTTGTTTAGCGATGCCCCAACCCCGCGGCGGCTACTGAAGTTGGTCGTTTAACAGAGAACCCCGAAGGGATCTCAGGTTAGAATAAGCCCCAAAACTCGATGGCTGCTCCCTAACAAAGCATTATGTCACAAAGGGGGCACGGGTGGCCCAGTCGTCTAAGGCGCCGCGATTCGCTGTGCAGAGTTGCGTCCCTTGGGCACGCCAGAAACCTATGATTGTGGGTTCGAATCCCAGTTCGCCCCGATTATGTTTCTAGGTTTGTCAGCACCATACCCGTGCTCGTGGGTTTCACCGAAGTGGTAAACGTCCGAGACCTGCATCACTTCGGGCTTTCCTCCCACATTAAGCTGACACGCCGTGATATAACTGGAATACTGTTAAAAGCGGCGTTAAACCCAACTCACTCACTCACTCATTATGTCACAAAGGTACACCAACACATTTTTTTCATTTACCTTCTAGGGCCACGGGTAGCCCAGACGTCAAAGGCGCGATATTCTCTGTGCAGAGTTGCGTCACTTAGGCGTGCCAGAAATCAAAGATCGTGGGTCTAACCATGGTTCGCCCTCGCCATGTTTCTATAGGTTTGTCAGCATCATACCGGGTTCATGGGTTATACCAAACTGGAAAACACCGAAGACATTCATCACTTCCGACTTTCCCCAAACATCAAGCGAACATGCCGTGGTATAACTGGAATACTGCTCAAAGCGGCGTTAAACCCAACTCACTGACTCACTCACAATCACATTTAATTTCTGGTTTTGCGGCTGAAATAGGTTTGTTACATGGCACATTATAGTCTCCTTGTCCGATCCTATCAAACCACACACAATCATCGGACACCAATGTCACAAATGGTTGTTACGTTATGGCCAACGTATAAGAACATGATACAATTTTTTGATTATTCTCACAATTTCTTCTCACAAGGAAAATCAAATTAATCGCTAAAGAAGTAAAAGAAAAAGTGAAAATTGTACAGCGAACCCTTGTTTACCGGGCGATATACGTACCATTCAATCTACATTCGTCCAGATTTACCCATTTCCTGATTATAACGAATCATTTGCTCATTGTACCAATTCACTAATTGTACCAATGTGTGTTTTCAACAACAACAACAACACACACACACACACACACACACACACACACACACACACACACACACACACACACACACACACACACACACACACACACACACACACACACACACACACACACACACACACACACACACACACCATAATACAAACACACACACACACACACACACACACACACACACACACACACACACACACCATAATACAAACACACACACAATAACACAAGCACACAGACACACATCATAACACAAACTCAAACACATACCATAACATACACACATACAGACACACACACACACACACCATAACACAAACACACAGACACGCACTCACACATATTCACACAAACACACACAGACACGTACTCATACAGACACACATAAACACAGACACACATGAACACAGACACGCACTCACACAAACACACATAAACACAGACGCACTCACACAGACACACATGAACACAGACACGCAGTCACACAGACACACATGAACACAGACACGCACTCACACAGACACACATAAACACAGACACGCACTCACACATATACACACAGACACGTACTCACACAGACACACATAAACAGTCACGTACTCACACAGATACACATAAACACAGACACATACTCACACAGACACACATATACACAGACACGTACTCACACAGACACATATAAACACAGACACTTACTGACACAGACACGTACCCACACAGACACACAGACACGTACTCACACAGACACATATAAACACACACATAAACACAGACACGTACTCACACAGACACATATAAACAGAGACACGTACTCACACAGAGACACATCACATATACACAGACACGTACTCACACAGACACATATAAACACAGACGCGTACTCACACAGACACATATAAACACAGACGCGTACTCACACAGACACATACATACACAGACATGTACTCACACAGACACATATAAACACAGACACACATATACACAGACACACATAAACACAGACACGCACTCACACAGACACACATGAACACAGACACGCACTCACACAGACACACATAACACAGACACGCACTCACACAGACACACATAAACACAGACACGTACTCACACAGACACATAAACACACACATTAGCACAGACACGTACTCATACAGACACACATAAACAGAGACACGTACTCACACAGACACACATAAACAAAGACACGCACTCACACAGACACACATAAACACAGACACGCACTCACACAGACACATAAACGCAGACATGCACTCACAGAGACACACATAAACACAGACACGCACTCACACAGACACACATAAACACAGACACGCACTCACACAGACACACATAAAGACAGAGACACGCACGCAGACAGATACATGCACGCACAATGTTTCAGTTGTAAGTGGGAAGCCCAGAGAGGCGGGAAACCCACAAGCGCGGGTATATTTGGCGCTGACAGCCTACCCAGATTTTAGCAAAGGGACGCAACTTTACACAGCTAATTCAGACGCTTCACCCATCTCAACCTACAGTGTCTCTCCCTATATATTGAAGAAATGAACAACTGCTTAATATACTTATCTTGATTAAGAGACCAGTGTTAATTCCACCATCTTATTCGAACCTTTCAGGACTTTACTTTTCAATTATTTGGATTACCGATTTTTTTCAGCATTATGCGGTAGGTGATCGAAATAGATTTAAAGTTGGTTGAAATTAAGTGAACCGTAGTGTCGGCGGGTCCATAAACAAAGGAAAACCAACACGCCTTTTACCAAGATTGCATCTAGAACCAAACAAAACAACTATAACGGTACGTTTGTACCGGTGTTAGGATTACAATTACCCTTTGATTATCATAATGACAACCATTATCAACACAATCAGGCGATGTGCTTACTAACACATTCCGACTAATTCTTCCAACTATTATTTGCAGAAGATATCACAAATAATATTTACATATTTTTTGTTTGTTCAGTTAACGCGCACAACCGTCCCAAGGGACACTAAGCACAGGCCATCTGAGCCCGCCCAAAAACACTTATAGTGCAGATATGATAGCATAAATACATCTTCAACAAACACCCCAAACCTCCTCACTCCATCATACCTATAGACACACTCTCAAGCTGCACATCGGCTCTAAAATCCCCTATTCACGTACAGCAGAATAAGTGTTCAAGGAGTATATGCCATGGAGAAGTGGAGGTTCAGCTTTGTAAGTCGACCGGCCAGAGGCAAGTCAGGTTTTATGTGTCTGTCCCCGGACGTGATCATCCGCGCGTGATGCTTACACTGTCGTTGGGATGAGAATTAAAACATATGTATGTCCTTGATGGCTGATGATCACCCCCGACCCATATAGGTCATGACTGCGGGGAGCAGATTAAGCTTTTCTTACATTAAAACACAACTAACAGTTAGTAGTACATGGTGTAGACGCGTATGCTTGGATGTGGTGAGGCGAGCTATCAGTATTGACGGGATTAATTGATAATAATATAGAGATATAACATGTTATATCAACCATTGAAGCGTTGTATAAACCTTATGATTTATTATCTGATTTCGTTTTCCATAAAGGGGCTTAAGGTGATGCGTGGGTAATATTAGTAATTAAATATGATGGGTGGGTGGTGTTGTGGGTAAAGTGTTCGTTCGTATTGTCGTAGACCCAAGTTCGATTCCATACATGAATGAAACTAGGTTTAAGTGTTATTGTTGTCATCGCCATTCGCTGTGCAGAGTTATGTCCCTTAGACGTGCCAGGATGCAATGGTCGTGGGTTTGAATCCCAGATCCGCCCTTTTTACGACTGTTGATTTGACAGCACCACACGAGTGCTCGTGGGTAAACAATCATATCAGGACTTGACAAACCAGTGATTGATATTGTTAGCAGCAAAGCCGTCATATTGCTGGAATGTGGAGTGCGGAATGTTAAACAGCACCCAACTAACAAATATCATTACATGCAGTGGTGCTGGGGATCGGTCCTGCCAGGAATCCCAACGAAGGATTTTAGACCTGATAATGAAGTCGCATGTCCAATAAATCATCCCGCTTACCCCGATGTCATCCGAAGCCGACAGGGGATATGAACCAGTACTGAATACCAAACAGTACTGAATACCAAACAGTACTGAATGCTAAACATTGTCCGTACATATGGCTGGATTAAAACGTCACATATCTGCCACATATCAACCAAGTCAGCGAGCCTGACCACCCGATCCCGTTAGTCGCCTCTAACGACAAAATTGTCCCCATTGTTGCCGACAAGCACGACATGTCGGGATCTGTCCAGGCCCGGAATCCCGACATGGTGACGTTTTCAACTTCAGCAAAACTGTCGTGCTGACAGTTTGGTTTGTTTGTTGTTTTACGCCGCACTCAGTAATATTCCAGCTATATGACGGCTGTCTGTAAATTATTGAGTCTGGGCCAGGCAATCCAGTGATTGATATCATGAGCATCGATCCACGCAATTGGGTCGATGACATGCTTCAACCAAGTCAGCGAGCCTGACCACCCGATCCCGTTAGACGCCTCCTACAGCAAGCATAGTCGTCTTTTACGGCAAGCATGGGTTGCTGAAGACCTATTCTAACCCGGATCTTCACGGGTCTCGTGCTGACAGACCTTGGATACTATTTAGGGATTCAAACCCACGATTAACCTGATATTTAGTCATAGAAAAAAAGTTATCTCATTTAAATATATATATCTACAAAATATAACAAAAATAAAATCCAAATGGAACCCAGAATAATCCTTAATTTCAGAGCTGAGTCAATCTAGACTTGCCAAATCATTCTAGACTTGACTTGGGCTCCTTTTAAAAAAACAAATTCTCTAGGGTCTGGGAGACAGACTACCCCACGATCAGCGGATCCTGTGTTGGTGAAGGGACCTAACTTTGCACAGCGAGTGGCGGCTCCTTTGAAACACTTATAACAGAACAAAAACATTTATGTAATACATACATTGTTACAATCCTTATAATAATTCGTAAACATGTACTGTTGGATAAGTCTCTTGGAACTGTGAATTCAGAAACAGTCCATTAGTTAATTAGGTCAGACAAATTTTCAGCTGTACAACTTAAACAAATGTGTTCCAATTCATGAAGACCCCAGTAGTCTACATAGCTGTATATATACACAAGGGATCTACATCCCAAGTTATGCCCGGGTTGTGGGTAACTGCAGATCATAACATGACTATTAATTGAGCATTACTTAACATAACCGAACGCTTGACTATCTTTTGATCTCTTCCCTACTGATAGCTGCATCTAATCTTAACGGAAAAAATACACGTCAAAACTTTGTTTCGCTGATGGATGGCTAAAATAAGAATTGTAATAAGGTAGATTTTATACTAGATAACTTCCAAAAAGTTACGAAATTAATGTACACCGTTTTGACACGTTGATTGATTGTTCTGTCAGTTTAGGCAATGAAGTGGGGAAAAACAAAAACCAGGGGCAGAGAACTCACGCAATAACCTGACAGTAAAGCCCCGAGCAGGAAGTGAGTGAGACGTAACGGCGCTTTTGAGATTATTGCACTTACATAGCGACGTGTGCGTGTGCGTGTGCGTGTGCGTGTGCGTTCTAGTTAATATCCATTTGGTAACGCCTTCACTTCTCACACCGAAGAGGGGCGGCCGGGTAGCCTAGTGGTTAAAGCGTTCGCTCGTCACGCCGAAGACCCGGGTTCGATTCCCGACATGGGTACAATGCGTGAAGCCTATTTCTGATGTCCCCCGCCGTGATATTGCTGGAATATTGCTAAAAGCGGCGTAAAACCATACTCACTCACTCACTTGATCACACAACCCGTCAAGATCGGGCTAGAATTGGTTTTCGGCAACCCTTGCTTGTCGTAAGAGGCGACTAACGGGATCGGGTGGTCGGGTTGAAATAGGTCTTCAGCCGTAAAAGGCGACTATGCTGGCCGTAAGAGGCCACTTACGGGATGGGGTGGTCAGGCTCGCTGACTTGGTTGATGCATGTCATCGCATCCCAATTGTGTAGTTCGATGCTCATGATGTCAATCACTGGATTGTCTGGTCCTTACTTGATTATTTACAGACGGTCGTCATGTAGCTGGAATATTGCTGAGTGCGGAGTTAAGCAACAAACAAACAAACTTGAGTAAACACCAAGCCGAATGCTAGGACAAGACACAATAATGCATCAAAATTGTCAAAGTCTGTTGAAAAAGAATTCTCTGGAAAACATATACGTTTGCCCCGCGAAAAACGCCATCTTCCCTATCGAAGGGAGTTAACTGACTATAACAGTCCAGTTTCCATAATTGTCGAACTAGGCTGTAATTTCGTGCCTCGATCGTCGCGCCACCATTGGCTATTACAAGTTATGTTCCTTCTATGTCCTCTCCTTTTCAAAAGAATCATTTTTCAACAGGCTTTTGGGGGGTACGGGTGGCCCAGTCGCCTAAGGCGCCGCGATTCGCTGTGCAGAGTTGCGTCCCTTGGGCACGCCAGAAACCTATGACTGTGGGTTCGACTCCCGGTTCGCCCCGATTGTGTTTCTAGGTTTGTCAGCACCATACTCGTGCTCGTGGGTTTCACCGAAGTGGTAAACGTCTGAGACCTGCATCACTTCAGGCTTTCCTCCCACATTAAGCTGACACGCCGCGATATAACTGGAATACTGTTAAAAGCGGCGTAAAACCCAACTCACTCACTCACTTTAACAACACACCACTGAACACCGCCGGATCAGAAATAGATATTCCTTTAGGTGCTCAATAAAGTGATATTGAAACGAAAGCCGTTATCATACAAAATGCAATCCACACACGTTTTATTCAAATTGCAGACCGCCTCCGTGGTCTCGTGGTAGAGCGTCCGCCCGGAGAGCGGAAGGTCCGGGGTTCGATCCCCGACCGCGTCATACCAAAAGACGTTAAAAGATGGTACTTGTTGTTACCCTGTCTGGCGGTCGGCATTAAGGGGCTAAAATAAGGACTGGTCGGCTCGGAGTCAGTATACTGTGGGGTATTCATGTTAAACTGCGGCATGGTATCTCAGTGAGCTAGCACTATAAATCGGCATCATCGGACTAGTACAAGCAGCCATACAAACACACACGTACATGCACGTCGCTATATAAGTGCAATAATCTTGGACGCGACGTTAAACCCAATTTCACCTCACCATATTCAAATTACACGTCCCATATTAATGGTAATTGAACGTGTTTACCGTACTAAAAAAATAGACGCCTGCCTTGAATAGACACCGGTTGTTTATTCAATGATTTACGGTAGGTGTTTACATCACCCTGTCAGTTGCTGACACGTCTCGGCTGTTTCACAAGGTTCAGCCCGTCAACAACATGCGACGCCTTTTCATCCTTTGTATCCAAAGTATTCCCTAACAGTTGACTTGCCCCTGCGTGTGTTTGTATCGGGAGCCATCGGCGAACTCCTGATATCACTCTTTCATAGAGATTTATGAACACATTCTTTTGATATAGTACAACGGACCCTGTTTTTAGCAGAGATATTTTATGACTATGAAATTGAATTTTGGCACTCATATTTAATGCTGACATCAGAAACACATAACAACGTTAGCAACAGGTGGTAGGCGTTTAAAAACAAATACGAATAGAATCCGTGATAATAAACATCCCTAGCTCCGCGACCCGATACTATTTACCCCGATTTATCCTTAAAATTCAGCGTTTAAAGTGAAACACCGACTTAAATACGGTCTACTTCCGTCCCCATTTGTCTGTACATGTTATGGGGGCGGTCGGGTAGCCCAGTGGTTAAAGCGTTCGCTCATCACGCCGAAGACCCGGGTTCTATTCCCGACATGGGTACAATGTGTGAAGCCCATTTCTAGTGTCCCCTGCCGTGATATCGCTGGAATATTGCTAAAAGCGGCGTAAAATCTCACTCACTCACTCCGGGTTACAATAGGTCTTCAGCAACCCATGCTTGCCGTAAAAGGCGGCTATGCTTGTCGTAAGAGGCGACTAACGGGATTGGGTGGTCAGGCTCGCTACCTTGTTTGATGCATGTCATCGATCCCAATTGCGTGGATCGATGCTCATGATGCCAATCACTGACTCGATTATGTACAGACCGCCGTAATATAGCTGGAATATTGCTGAGTGCGGCGTTAAACAGCAAACAAACAACAAAGTTCAGCACGAAACAGTATTGTCTTCCTGTTGACGGACAATGCCTGTAAATACTGTTCTAATATGCCCCGTGACGATCAGGTGGTGAAATGTTTACCTGTACATTGATCTCTGTCAACTATAACAAGGTTAATTCAAAACACGACCTCAAGAGTATGGGAATAATTACTTACTAAGCTTAGGTGTCCAGCTAATTACAGCAGCCGCGAGGCATTTACTCCTGGAACATGAGCGACCATTACTGGAGTATGGAGAATTTAATTACTGTATTTACTTACATCAATGACAGGTCGACCTGAAGCCTGCTGTTTTGTCACACGGTGAAGCTAGGTCCTTTCTCTTGTCCCCGAGAACTTTCACTGTTATCATAAACTCAATGTTTATATATATAGCAATATTCCAGTCGGCGGTCTGTAAATAATCAAGTCTGGACCAAACAATCCAGTGATTGCCATCATGAACATCGATATGCGCAATTAGGATACGATTACATGCATCAACCAAATCAGCGAGCCTGACCACCCCATCCCGTTAGTGGCCTCTCACGACAAGCATGGGTTGCTGAAGACCAATTCTAACCCGGATCTTCACGGGAAACACTATTTATTAAGGGAAACCCTGTAAATTCAACTATAAGACCAGCTGTGTTGCACGAAACACAGTTACTGAACGTGGTTAGCAAACTCGTACACTGCACGTGTAAACCATGCCGTCAACGGTGACACATCCTGGTTACTTGCATGTGCGAATAAACGTGACAACCACGTGGTTTATTGATCGGGTACAAAGGAAACTGACTTAAAAGATGTACGTGACAGACAATGAAAACAATGTGCACAGTAGGCACGAATGAACCAGGTCAATAACAGAATGCAGTTGCCAGACGCTTTGGTAAAGCTAAAAGTGTGATATGGACTGATTTAAAACTGTTGGGTGGGGTTGACATTAGGGTGGGTAGAGAAGACGTAGGAAGACTGCCTCAAGGCAGGAGCTATGTATGTACCGTCCCTTTAAGGAACACATAAATTTCTGCACCAGAAATTAGGGACAACTTCATGGTTGCCACAGGAGTCAGACTTTCGACGTCAACGATACGAATTAGGCTGAAAACGTCGGGTCTGAAATCAAGACGTCCTTCCAGAGAAATGTGTCTGACTGTGCAACACAGGCGCCTCAGACAACAGTGGGTACAACAGATTGGAGGTCGTCAATAGCGGCACTGGAGATACACCATGTCTTTTGATGAATCGAGGATCTGTATTCGCTTTATAGTTGTAGACAACGTGTTTGGAGAAGGCGTGGAGAGGCACAAGCAGTCCAAGAGTGAGTGAGTGAGTGAGTGAGTGAGTGAGTGAGTTTGGTTTTACGCCGCTTTTAGCAATTTTCCAGCAATATCACGGCGGGGGACACCAGAAATGGGCTTCACACATTGTACCCATGTCGGGAATCGAACCCGGGTCTTCGGCGTAACGAGCAAAGGCTTTAACCACTAGGCTACCCGACCGCCCCAGCAGTCCAAGAGCACGATAGGTATAGCGGTGGCAGGATCCTGGTCTCGGCTGGCTTCACATATGACAACAGGACGGATCTGGTGATCCTGCAAGGGAATATGACCGGTCAACGTTTTGTGGACCAAACTTCATGTCCAGGAGTCACCCCATTTTCCCAGTGCGTAGGTCCGAACCTTGAGTTTCAACGTCTCCTTGGCCAAGTGACTTGGATGATGATGTCATGCCTGCTGCGGATGACTTTACACCACCAGGGATAAGCATTCAACAGCAGTGGGATCCAGGCACGCCAGGATCGCTGGAAGAAGTGTTTGGACCTCGGAGAGTATGTTGAAAAATAACTGGCAATCAGTGCAGTCCACCATAGTTAGGCCCAGAACCTTTCAGCCACCCCTCCTACCCAATGTTCTGGCGTGTCCTGTCTTTTCGCTGACAGTGCACTATATATCTGTATCATTGTTGCCTATTTCATGATTACAAACGCGACATTTGAAATATCTTCTTCGGTAGAATGTAACGTGTTGTTTGTTGACGGGGATGGGGGTTGAGAGTACTTCGATAGAATGTAACGTGTTGTTTGTTGACGGGAATGGAGAGTACTTCGGTCGAATGTAACGTGTAGTTTGTTGAGAGGGTGGGGTGGAGAGTACTTCGGTAGAATGTAACGTGTAGTTTGTTGAGGGGGTGGGGTGGAGTGTACTTCGATAGACTGAAACGTGTTGTTTGTTGAGGGGGTGGGGGTGGAGAGTACTTCGATAGAATGTAACGTGTAGTTTGTTGAGGGGGCGGGGGTGGGGGTGGGGGTGGGGGTGGAGAGTACTTCGATAGAATGTAACGTGTAGTTTGTTGAGGGGTTCGGGGTGGAGAGTACTTCGATAGAATGTAACGTGTAGCTTGTTGAGGTGGTGGGGGTGGAGAGTACTTCGATAGAATTTAACGTGTAGTTTGTTGAGGGGGTGGGGGTGGAGAGTACTTCGATAGAATGTAACGTGTTGTTTGTTGAGAGGGTGGGGTGGAGAGTACTTCGATAGAATGTAACGTGTAGTTTGTTGAGGGGTTCGGGGTGGAGAGTACTTCGATAGAATGTAACGTGTAGTTTGTTGAGGGGTTCGGGGTGGAGAGTACTTCGATAGAATGTAACGTGTAGTTTGTTGAGGGGGTAGGGTGGAGTGTACTTCGATTGGATGTAACGTGTTGTTTGTTGAGAGGGTGGGGTTAAGAGTACTTCGATAGAATGTAACGTGTTGTTTGTTGAGAGGGTGGGGTGGAGAGTACTTCGATAGAATGTAACGTGTAGTTTGTTGAGGGGGTGGGGGTGGAGAGTACTTCGATAGACTGTAACGTATAGTTTGTTGATAAAGCCAGCTATATGACGGCAGCATGTCTTGATCAGAGAAACCAGTCATTGGGTATGGCACTGTAAATATTTCAATATGGTGACTCAACATGCCTGTTCAACTCTTATTGAGAAAGTTGATTGAGAAACCCCTGTGACAGATGGCTATTTTGTTGGAAACAATGATGTTCGCTTCCACGGTGGAGCATTCCAACCCGTTCCCATAGAAGTAGCAACACGTGCAGGACGCACGCGCTGACGCCAGTCAACAATAACAATGGAGTGTCGAAAAGATCTTAGGGCGAAGCGGAATGCACTTAAACATTGAATTGCAGCTTAAAGCCTATCAAAAGCAATGGGAATTCGGAATGTGATTATATTGAAAAAAAATGAGCGTTTTGCATATTGATGAATAGTAACAGGTTGGCTAAACATCATGAATTAACAGAATGGCTAAAATGGAGATCAACGTCGTGTTTTGAAATACACAACATATATTGGGACACATGTATCGATTTCCTAGAAATAACATTAACATGCGTTACAAAATATCTGTTGCTGCTGCAACAGAATTTATCGACAAAGACTCAATGCTGGACACAAAGTTGGTTTTGTTTGTTTGTTTTTGTTTAACGCCACACTTATCAATATTCCAGCTATATGACGGCGCTCTGTAAATAATGGAATCTGATATTCGAGTGATTAACATCATGAACATCGATCCTAACAATTGGGATACGATGACATGCATCAACCAAGTCAGCAAGCCTGACCACCCGATCCCGTTAGTCGTCTCTTACGATAAACAGTCTCCTTTTACGTCAAGCATGGGTTGTTGAAACCTATTCTACCCCGGTTCTTCACATGAACACCCAGTGGGTGCTGCGAACCATAGGTCATTTTCAGGGGAAATCTCGGAAAAGAATTCACAAACAACAGATCCTGTCATCGCTAAGGGGCATAACTCTGCACATCGGGTTGCTGATGCTAAAAACACCCGGGTATTTTGGTCTGGAGGACAATGTTAAACGTACCGACCACAATATGAAAGTAATACGGAATTTGATAGTAATATATCCCCTTCTTTCTCATTTTCCATGCATACAAGTTTGAAGTTGTAAAACGTTCGTGAGCATGTGTTTACTAATAAATTGACGGCGCCTGTCGCGGAGTGAGTGAGTGAGGTAATGCTTTACGTCACATCGGCAATATTTCAGCCATATCGTGACGAGAAATTAGACATGAAATATACATATATTTAAACTTTCTAAAAATCTGTCATCGAAGGACAGTATGAGAACTAGAATATCACAGATAAGATTTTAAACTAGTTGCGGAACATTTAAAAGAATTAAGTATTAAGGAACAAAACAATATAAAAATGGGCTAGAGATCGTCAGTAACTAAAGGGAGATCACCACACCAGGGACCATGGGGACGCCTGTCGCGGAGAAACCAGATGGTGATAAGTGTCTCGTTTGTTCGCTGGAACCCCAAACGAACTTGTGCGCTCGTTTTTGGACACGTGCTTGACCGAATTCATGAATACTTTCTCAAACAGTGCCATGTACAAAGAGACAAGTCTGGAATGATAAGAACGGCCAAAGGTCATAGGACTCTTTCAAAAGGTGACCTAGTGTAAGACGAGTACTAAGGAACATATCATGTTAGACCATATCTAAGCGAGTCTACTTCCGCCATGAACTTCAAAGTTTGAAAGGGTGGGACAGTGTTTCAGTAACATAGGTGATGTGAAATGGGGTTTAACGTCGTGTCCAAGATTACTGGTATTATATAGCGACGTGCATCTACCGGTGTGTGTGTGTGTGTGTGTGTGTGTGTGTGTGTGTGTGTGTGTGTGTGTGTGTGTGTGTGTTTGGCTGCTTGTACTAATGCCCATTTTATTGTGCTAGCCCATGCCGCTGTTTAACATAGATACCCCACTCAGACACAATATACTGACCCCGAGCCCAACAGGCCTTGTTTTATCCCGAGCGCCAGGCAGGTAATAAGTACCATCTTTGAACGTGTTTTGGTATGACGCGGCCGGGGATCGAATCCACCGACGTTGCGCTCTACCACTAGTCCACGGAGGCTGTCTTCTGTAACAAAGGTTAGCAGTGTATGACAGTTTGTATGTATGTTTCAGTCACACAGGTGATTACAGTGTATGACAATGTTTCACTAACACAAAGGTTAGCAGTGTATGACAGTTTGTATGTATGTTTCAGTCACACAGGTGATTACAGTGTATGACAATGTTTCACTAACACAAAGGTTAGCAGTGTATGACAGTTTGTATGTATGTTTCAGTCACACAGGTGATTACAGTGTATGACAATGTTTCACTAACACAAAGGTTAGCAGTGTATGACAGTCTGTATGTATGTTTCAGTCACACAGGTGATTACAGTGTATGACAATGTTTCACTAACACAAAGGTTAGCAGTGTATGACAGTCTGTATGTATGTTTCAGTCACACAGGTGATTACAGTGTATGACAATGTTTCACTAACACAAAGGTTAGCAGTGTATGACAGTTTGTATGTATGTTTCAGTCACACAGGTGATTACAGTGTATGACAATGTTTCACTAACATAAAGGTTAGCAGTGTATGACAGTTTGTATGTATGTTTCAGTCACACAGGTGATTACAGTGTATGAAGATGTTTCACTAACATAAAGGTTAGCAGTGTATGACAGTTTGTATGTATGTTTCAGTCACACAGGTGATTACAGTGTATGACAATGTTTCACTAACACAAAGGTTAGCAGTGTATGACAGTTTGTATGTATGTTTCAGTCACACAGGTGATTACAGTGTATGACAATGTTTCACTAACACAAAGGTTAGCAGTGTATGACAGTTTGTATGTATGTTTCAGTTACACAGGTGATTACAGTGTATGACAATGTTTCACTAACACAAAGGTTAGCAGTGTATGACAGTTTGTATGTATGTTTCAGTCACACAGGTGATTACAGTGTATGACAATGTTTCACTAACACAAAGGTTAGCAGTGTATGACAGTTTGTATGTATGTTTCAGTCACACAGGTGATTACAGTGTATGACAATGTTTCACTAACACAAAGGTTAGCAGTGTATGACAGTTTGTATGTATGTTTCAGTCACACAGGTGATTACAGTGTATGACAATGTTTCACTAACACAAAGGTTAGCAGTGTATGACAGTTTGTATGTATGTTTCAGTTACACAGGTGATTACAGTGTATGACAATGTTTCACTAACACAAAGGTTAGCAGTGTATGACAGTTTGTATGTATGTTTCAGTCACACGGGTGATTACAGTGTATGACAATGTTTCACTAACACAAAGGTTAGCAGTGTATGACAGTTTGTATGTATGTTTCAGTTACACAGGTGATTACAGTGTATGACAATGTTTCACTAACACAAAGGTTAGCAGTGTATGACAGTTTGTATGTATGTTTCAGTCACACAGGTGATTACAGTGTATGACAATGTTTCACTAACACAAAGGTTAGCAGTGTATGACAGTTTGTATGTATGTTTCAGTCACACAGGTGATTACAGTGTATGACAATGTTTCACTAACACAAAGGTTAGCAGTGTATGACAGTTTGTATGTATGTTTCAGTCACACAGGTGATTACAGTGTATGACAATGTTTCACTAACACAAAGGTTAGCAGTGTATGACAGTTTGTATGTATGTTTCAGTCACACAGGTGATTACAGTGTATGACAATGTTTCACTAACACAAAGGTTAGCAGTGTATGACAGTTTGTATGTATGTTTCAGTCACACAGGTGATTACAGTGTATGACAATGTTTCACTAACACAAAGGTTAGCAGTGTATGACAGTTTGTATGTATGTTTCAGTCACACAGGTGATTACAGTGTATGACAATGTTTCACTAACACAAAGGTTAGCAGTGTTTGACAGTTTGTATGTATGTTTCAGTTACACAGGTGATTACAGTGTATG
>NW_025964287.1:0-19102 GCF_023055435.1 Haliotis rufescens
TCGGACAATACTGGCAAAATGAGTTGATAATTGGTAGATTTGACAAGAAATTTAATAACTTACGATCAAATGGAGGTCTATTTCTGTCGGAGCTTTGGTGTGATTTTTCCCATTGAATTGCGGGATCTTTAATTACCTCCCTTTGCTGTATCAACTGAAAACAAGCTGACAAACCCATGCATGTGCACACGCAGGTGTTTTTCCTTGTCCTTTTATTTTTAAACATAAATATTAGTATCTGTATCGAATTCATTTCAAGGATTTAAAAAAAAATCTGAGCAGTTAAATTAAATATAAAACGTCAATGCAAGAGCATAACCAGTCTTAATTATCCGCCGAAACAGATTCCATTTGGCGTAGAGGGCAAAATAGCTGTAAAATGTTTATGAATCGACCACCGAAAATCAGTTGTGACACAACTTCGCAAAAAGGGTAAGCATGTCCTGCCCAACAGTTGTGCAAATCAGATATATACTCGTTTTATTGAATAAAAGGGACAAAACCCTTTCCATATTCAAAGGAAATCTCTGCCGGAAGCACAGTTGGTTGTACGATTCCGGCTATGCCGCGAGTATGTGTTCATGTATCACTATCAAGAGATATGCTATTCTTTAATGTTTGCTTCAATCTTCAATTTGTTTTGTTTTTGCGAAATATATTTCTTGTATATATCATGAAGTTCAGAACATAATGTTTGCGTGAACTCTATGATCGCCTAAAAGTAATAAATATTATGAGATAGTTTTAGCTGAGAGTGTTTCCGTATCGTAATTATCATATATTGGGAATTAAAAGTGTATTATGCGAACCTTGGGCGATCATTATACATATATTTTATTCTAATATTTGATATTTACGGTATTCACCAAAGGATAACCTTTAGCGATCATTATTCACACATTTTATTCTAACATTTCATATTTATGGTACGAAAACACAAAAGGGTAACCTTTGGCGATCATAATACAGACTTTATATTCTAATATTTGATATTTGCGGTACGAAAACATAAACGGGCAATAATCTCGTTGCCATATTTTGCCATCCTTACAATAATCGATGTTTTAGTTGTAAATTCTCTCAATGAGGGGTGGTCGGGTAGCCTTGTAGTTAAAGCGTTCGCTCGTCACGCCGAAGACCCGGGTTCGATTCCCGACATGGGTACAATATGTGAAGCCCATTTCTGGTGTCCCCCGCCGTGATATTGCTGGAATATTGCGGCGTAAAACCTCACTCACTCACTCACTCACTCACTCACTCACTCACTCACTCACTCACTCACTCACTCACTCACTCACTCACTCACTCACTCACTCACTCACTCACTCACTCACTCACTCACTCACTCACTCACTCACTCACTCACTCACTCACTCACTCACTCACTCACTCACTCACTCACTCACTCACTCACTCACTCACTCACTCACTCACTCACTCACTCACTCACTCACTCACTCACTCACTCACTCACTCACTCACTCACTCACTCACTCACTCACTCACTCACTCACTCACTCACTCACTCAATCAATCAATCAATCAATCAATGAAGTAACTTTAGAATCCGTGTACAAACACAGTGATTCTGTGAACCGCTCCCGGTATCATATAGTACCAAATGTTGGGTTGTCGCAACAAAAGCACTATCCATTATGTGAACAATTTCATAATAATTGGACAAACATCTGAAGTTCTGATTGAAAGAATGACATTGTATATCTTTACGTTATCAAAAAAGGTGTGCAATTGTTTGTTTGTTTGTTGAGTTGCGTCACACTTATCAATCATCCAGCTGTATTGCAGCGACCTATAATTTATCGAGTAGGGGCCAGACAACCCCGCGATTTATATAATGAACAACGTCATGCGCAATTAGCCAGGTCCGCGAGCCTGACTACCCAAACCACTCTGTCGCCCCTTACAACTAGCTTAATTAAGTTGCTAGGGATCTATTTTGACCCCGAATCAGTAAAACGTCAAGCTGTGTATTAAACATGTAGTTCATTCCACTGCTGAGCTGCCGCACTCAGCAATATTCCAGCTATATGACGGCGGTCTGTAAATAATCGAGTCTGGACCAGACAATCCAGTGAATAATATCATGAGCATCGATCCACGCAATTTGGATCGATGACATGCATCAACCAAGTCAGCGAGCCTGACCACACGATCCCGTTAGTCGCCTTTTACGACAAGCATAGTCGCCTTTTACTGCAAGCTTGGGTTGCTGAAGACCTATTCTACCCCGGATCTTCACGGGTCCCGCCTCTTGCGACCAACATAGGTCGTTGGGGAACCAAATAAGGAAATACATCGTCGTCTGATGTCCACAAAACCATATTCCGAGAAATAATATGTATTTATGGACATCAAAAGACGTATACGACATTCATGTTCACATCGAATACACAAATACAAGATTCACAGAAACAAAATAAAATGGGTATACCATTTGAAGTATTAAGCCATGCATGTTCACATCTAATCTACAAATAAAATATTCACAAACAGAATAAAATCGACACACCATTTGAAATATAAAGACATGTATGTTCTCATCAAATACACACTAACATATTCAGAGAAATGGAAGAAAATAGGCATACTATTTGAAGAATTTAGACATGTATGTTCATGTATAATACACAAATACAATATCTAAAGAAAATGAACATAATAGGAATAAGATTTGAAGTATTAAGACGTGTATATTCATGTCTAATACATAATAAGATATTCGAAGGAAAAAAAAGTACATATACTTAACATGTAGAGTATTAAGAGATGCATGTTCAGATCTAATACAGACATGACGTTCAAACTCAAGCCATCTATCAGAGACAGTACAAAAATAGTCGTTATTAGCCGCATATCTCTGTAATTGGCTAAGCGCGTAAAGGGCAGTGTCATCCTAGCGTGTTATTGACATCTATTGGGCATTATCGCCCACTTGAGATCAAACAAATTAAGGAAATTGCTGTTTGACTGGCCGGTGTCAAGAAAATATGCGAAATTAAAAGCTCTTTGAGCGTATTAATACGTTATGAGATGGCTTGATCAAGGCGCAATGTTAAATCAAGGGTAAAGATCCGCGACTGCGGTGGTTGCTGAGCAACGTATTTTTGTGAGGAATTTGATGCAGTGTAGTGTGAATATTTCACTGCGAACATTTACTGATGCTGGGTCGCAGACCTCCAATAACAATAATGAATCATTCCAGCCGAGACAAGATATCGTCCAGTTAAATATAATAAAACCATTCATTTATGAAAAAATATGTTTATCATTACTCTTGTGAGCTGCGTTTTTTCCAGAAAATTCTGTTAAACTCTTTATGGAAATTATTAGAAAAAATCATTTATTTTTTATGAATGAACAGCTATGCTAATCCGATTCGAAAATATGAAACAAAAAAGAGCTACAATGTTCCTTAAATGAGAATACAGCGTATGCGTGTCGACATTCTTGTCAAAGTTTTTTTTACATCAAGAATTATTACAAATGTTAACAAATGTTATGTATTTTTTATTTAAATAATTGGTATCTGCTGTGAACCTATTCATAAGATCGTGATATGTTACAAAGTGTAGTTATACATATTTAGATCCAATATGTAAATCTGTGTGACTATTTTTCTGAAATTTGTGTATATATGTGAAAGCATTTTAGCAGCAATATGCCGGCAGCCTGTGAGTTATCGAGTCTGGACCAGACAATACAGTGACTTATAATGTGAACAACGATCACCAACCACGTCACCAAGCCTGACCACACCATCCGTTTGGTCGCCTCTATACGACCAGCATTTAGACTGCTGGAGGTTCAACGTGGAATTCCCACAGGGATGCAAACGCAATGCGAAAGGCATACATTTCAATTCTTAAATTGAACACATTTGGTGAGGACATTTCTCTGATGATTATGCCTCAGTACAAATATTCACGACTTAATAAAGTAAGTATCGGCAGAAATATCTATTTTAAAATGGTTGGTGGTGAGATACAACGATAATTTTCAGACGTTACAGTTAACCTGACGTCAAATTGAATTATCCGTATGTTTGTATCTCAACTTTGCGAAATGGACGTGAACGAATGAGCATTAATCTTCCACCACAACGAAACTGACATCAAATTAATTTCTATCTTCTACAGTGACACAATAACCATGTCTTTAACTTTGACCTCTTTTGCTTCAGTGACGTCACAACTGTGTCATCATGCACAAGTGATAGACTTCTGACGTCATAGTTTGAGTCAAATATTTAATTAGAATATTGCTATATTGATTTCGTTTGATGCATTATAGTTATAGGATTTATACCAGAGGCAATGATTTTTTAAAACTAAAATTCTCCACAATACGTCTTTCATGACGATGACCCACAGCATGTATATTTTAAGATACTAGTATCGTATTTCTCATTTGATTCGATGGAAAACGAGAGGGTTTATACAATTAAGCATCGATGCTGAACATTGTGCATAAAGAATACAAAAAAGGAGGGTAAAGGCAAATTCTGGCCCACTGAAAATGTCAATTTTTTTCATCACGGGAAGCTTCGTAAAACTGATAAAAAGTTTTTATTACATGTTCAGATGGTTGATAAATAGCTTTTTGCCTTTCTTACACCCACAAGATGTATACTTCCGGCATGTTCAAGTACACAAAAAGGCTAAAACGAGCGTAGAAGGCCAACTTTTCCAACATTTACATGAAATCTAACCGTAAGCAAAACCGTGATCCAAGATGACTTTTTAACATGGTCAATATGTTTATGCCGTTTTATCTATATCGAAAAATCAGCTTGGGTCAAAGACTTGTTCGTATGCCGTGTAAGTACACAAGGACGCGCTTGGTGTTGTTAAATATATTTCTGTATAAAAAGTAATTGGAAGAACGCTGACCTTCTGAGGTGTACATGTGTGATAAGAAACTGTCAGCTGATGCCCTCGCGCTGTAGTCATAATAGATGAGGATGTGCATGTAATTCTTCATGAATTCTTACAATAAACAAATTGAACTTCAGGATATATGTTTTTTGTAAATAATTATAAAGGGTACTGTCATTTGAACGTTACCAGGTTGTTGGTGTTTCGATTGTCCTTTGCATTAACCTTTTCATGAGAAAGAGAGATTTGAAAAGTAAAAATTCCAAAATGCTATTCCACCCATCTTAAAAATGAAATACAACATTATAATATTGTTTGAAAGCTAGGATTCTTATCTCATGGCGACAAACTTCAGTTTCCTTCCATATCTCTTTGAAAAGCGACGATTAAAAGATATTTGTATCATATTGCATTTTAAAAAATCACATCTTCCGCCAAAAGATTTGCCTTGTATGGGAACCGCATCGAACCGGTACCGTTGCGCACATTAACCATTTTGTCCGGGCATTGTCGTGATGTAACATTAAATTTAGAAGTATTAAATGCATCGCTGCGTTTTTTAGTAACACCTCTTGCTAGTAACAAACCATAAGTTATCGTAATGTGAATGCAGTGTATCTCTTGCTCTGATGAACATTGGGCAATTTCCGAATAAAAAACGCCGGAAATGCGTCTTTTTCAAGCAGAGTGAATGGACAAACGAGTGATGGAAGCTACATTTACGTCAACGCAATATCAGTTAAAAAACAAAACCTTCTTTTTGACGAGATTTAATACAATTTTAATGAAACGTGTAATTCTAACGAGGAATATGTTCTCCACTTTGTAATATTTCAATTGATGTTAATTGATCAATACTATTTGAAAAGGTATCAACTCGGTGATTGATGAATCTCGCTCCATCTTTTGTTGTTTGTAATAAAATATTAGGTGTGTATTTCAGGTGTAAAATTGTGTTTTGTATCTTCTGTTTGTCAGGAAATAGACTTTCCCGATCTCATGTTCCTTTCCACTTCACTGCGTCACATCAACGGTTGTGTAAGCGGAGTTGAAACTCTGTAAAGGCGTGATCCAGCTCTGCAACAAATCATGGAATTTGTACCTAATTCACCTAAGTGTTTACTTTGTAACGGGGAAATAGTCGATTTGGAGCTAACTCAACACGTTCTGTAGACTAGCGAGATTCCATGGGCGATAATTATTTTTTTTAATACCAGTGATTTCTAGGGGGATTCGCAACAGATGTATTCTCGCACCAGGTTTGTTCTGCATTTCTATTCAAACGAAAGTAGGGTGGACAAAAGCTTGGGAATTGATGAATTTAGAAATACTCCCTTCGTTTAAAGGGAAGTCAGTTATCAAGGGTGATTATGCTAAGGTAGACGCGCATTGAACCCAGATGGTTGTCCCAGCATAACAGCTACACATGAACCATGTCGGATTAAAGACGGTTGAAGGGATTTCCAATGGCATTAATTCAATTTCTAAAATTGACACCAGGACGTGTTAAATATCCAGGTAGCGATTGTTGTATTTTCGCTGCGTGAATTTAACACTGGGAAACGGCAGTCGATAACAAAAGGCAAAGCTGGATGTGTCCAAAACCAGATTTCTTCGTATTGAGTTGAGAGGAATCCGTACGAAACACGATGTCGTTGTGACAAGTCCGCCCGGGGTATTGTCCTAGGGGCGATTATTACAGATTTTGTTTGGCGGTGGGGTCAGGAGACAGCGAGTGCGGACCATTGTGAACGCCCAGGGGCTTTCACTGCCGAATTGACTTCTAGTTAAAATTAATAGACTGAAGAATAAGCGACGAACTGGATGACTTTCGTCCCTTGTCATCCTCTATAGTGTATCTCTCAAGGAGGTGTTATCGCCCTCCGTGGTGCTCGTCTACCCCTTCGGGGTTTTTGTGACTATGTTGAATAGCGGGCTTTACTAATATCTGTTGCAAGCCCATGCTGACAATACCCGGGTTGTGTTTAGAGCAAAATATTACGGTTTTGAGGAGACTGTGAATTTATTTTTGAATTTTACCCGTAGGGACTAAGGCCAGGTGTTGTTAATATCGTGAGGTGATTGACAGTAGCTGTTGATGTCCGAGTTAGTCTTGACCTACAGGTCATGTTCAGTGGTACAGGTTCGTTCTCATTTAACGCGATAATCAAGTGTTTATCTTTACGACCCCTACAGAGTTCTGGGGTCGTCATGACAATGCTTATTGTGTAATACCTTACGATCGGCGTTATTAGAAAGAACATTTTCAGATTATTTGTTTGTCATTTCCGATTACAGAAGTATAGAATATAGCTGATATGGAATTCAGAAATGCATATTTAAGTTCCACTACGTTGTTATTCGTTTAAGTCACAGTATCAGTGGCACTTCTTGTTAGTTTTGTAACCTCCTATCCCATATATAATTTATCAATTCTCTTATGACAAGTAATCTGGATCCGTTCTTTGTCAAAGCTTCGTTTCGAATCAGATTCGAATGAGGCGGCGCTTCATTGAAACCAGTTGTGTGTAAATAGATAAGGCGACAAAATGGATCGGGTGGTCAGGTTGCCTGACGGTATGGGTCTTTGCTCATAATACCAATCATTAGTTTGACGAGACTATGTTCATGCAACCGTCATATAGCTGTACTACTGGAGACTGGGGCGTAACACACCACTCACACTTTATGTACTTGTTAACTAAACAAAGCTAAAGATTAACCTACTCCTGTCAAATCGTTATGTTTATACTGTTCAGGAAACACGACATTAGGATATCTTTGTCCGGCCTTTATTAATTCTATAATGCAAAAACTTACCCTCATGCAATCATTATGATCGCAAAAGACTTCATACCTTCCATGTCACATTGCATATTATTATTATTATTTTTTGGCAAATGATTTATACAAACCTTAAATACAATATTATATGGAATCGAAGGGACTAAGTGACAGTATCATCAAAATCCTTCACTGGACAATAACAATTGAAACAGGAGATATTTTCGCTTCAGTTGTGGAGTACTAGTGGTGAATTTGTTAATCATTATTACTTAATGCTATAATAAAGCTGGGAAATTCATAAAGAAGATGGCAACAATTCCAATGTATAAGTCGCATATTTGATTGCTATACTTTACATTGTGAAGGAAAAAGGTAGACAAAGTATTTCACTGAAACACAGAGATGCGGAATATGTGACGTGTTATATTTTGACTAGCACCATATCTTCCCGTGTGTTTTCGAGGGAACAATTCCCATGTCTTTGCATGTGTTTGTGACGGGGGCCACCGGTGGGGCAGGACACCTGGTATCATCACTAGTTGATGGTGATTCATAGACACATGCTCATGATATAGTCGGAATCGTACAGTCGATTCTGTTTTTGGCACAGATTTCTTCTATGTATTTAAGGGGTTTTGTCGCTTTATTTTTATGACCATATTTACTTCAACCGAAGATACATGTATACGATTGAAATGATATCTACGTTTGGTTTGGTTTGGTTTGTTGTTCAACACCGCACTCAGCAATATTCCAGCTATATGATGGCGGTCTGTAAATAATCGAGTCTGGACAGGACAATCCAGTGATTAATATCATGGGCATTGATCAACGCAATTGGGAACGATGACATGTATGAACCAAGTCAGCAACCCTGACCACCCGATCCCGTTAGTCGCCTTTTACGACGAGCACAGTCGCCCTTTACGGCACGCATGGGTTGCTGAAGACCTATTCTAGCCCGGATCTTCACGGGTAAATTAGAGGAACATTGTCTCTCATGTGTTATTATCTTAGACACAAACCTCAACAGTTCCTTGTTTCTTCAATTATTGCTTTCACTACACACGGTTAATATAACATTTTCTTTTCTAAAGAAAGATCAATAGGTGTATTAATATGCTTTTTCACAATACACAAGTCCAAACAAAATGACCGCAATTTAAAAATATATATACTCAGGATTCACTATAAAGCAGAAGTAATGTCACCAGGTGTTCGTACAATTCACAGTACCGCGGTGAAATAGTGTTGACTGCGGCGTTGAACCTGATTTGATTGACGTAAACATATTTTATTCACAATAAAGGATTTGGTCACACGTTTCCGCAACTTTGGTTGCCCTCTCCCAATCATTTTAAATGATTAGCGTTATTTAATATCACAATGGAGATATGTATAAAAGACAGAGTATATAAACAAACATAGAGAAGAAACACAAGCGGAGTTTTACATTTACTGTAAGTGCAGTTGAAGTTCATATGGACATTGTGAAACAATTTTTCGTGGTAAGTGAGGTGGGATTCACTCACACTCCCAAAATGAAGACATGGTAATTCACACCCCATGGCTTCTTGTCTTGTTCCGTGTATAAGTGTGTGTGAGCGCGCGCGTGTGTGTGTGTGTGTGTGTGTGCTTGGGCTAGTCCGGACTATTGCGCGATTTTATAGTGCTTGCCCACAATGATACCCTACTCAGACACAGCATACTCATTCCGAGCCGACCAGTCCGAGTGGACCTCCTCCTCTAGTGGCAGAGCGTCTGTCCGAAGAGCGATCCACGGCCGCCTCATACCAAACGAGGTTAGAAAAGTGGACTAAAACAAGGACTGGTCGGCTCGGAGTCAGCATACTGTGTCTGAGTGGGGTATTCGTATCAAACTGCAGCGTTGTATCTCAGTGGGTTTGAAATATAAAATCGGCACTAGTACAAGCAGCCACACACACACACACACACACACACACACACACACGTGCATGCACGTCGCTATATAAGTGCAATAATCTTGAAAGCGACGTTAAACTCCATTTTTACTTCACCTTACCACCAGTCCGATCGTCAGGCACGATAACAACAAGCACCATGTGTTATTGTATTTGACCCGTCCCGGATCGAACCAGCGACCTTCCGCTCGCCGTGCGGACTCCGTATACACTATACGACGGAGGCGATAAGATGTATCTCATAGTGTGATGTCAAATCCGAATCCTGCACCATGACTGTGAAACATATTTATGTTATAGAAATAACACCAGTATCTATCTATCTATCTATCTATCTATCTATCTATCTATCTATCTATCTCTCTATCTATCTATATAGTCCAAAGATGAGCTGATCTGGGTGGGTGATGGGTGGGTGGGTGTTTGGTTGGTTGGATGGATGGATGGTTGGATGGATGGATGGATGGATGGATCGACAGACAGACAGACAGACAGGTAGGTAGGCCTTTCAACTTCTTAATAATTTCAAGTCAATCTGTCAAATAAATGGACAGACGTGTCCGTCAATTATTTTGTGAAATGACTAAAAATTTTGGCGCTTTGTAAATTGCCTAAGTGAAACAGGTATTTTATATATTGCCTGAAATTATCAGTCACTTTACATATTTACTGTCACATACACATGGATCTAATATATAAAACTTTTACCTTGTTTCAAATATATCAAGTGCCCTTTGTGATACTTGGAAGTGCGACATATTCTGGAAAGGGCGAGACCATGCTCCATCTCCTGGTGCCAATGGAGGTTGCTAATTTGTGTCATGTGTGAAACTGGACAGACAGACAGACAGACAGACAAATGTATTCGGTACTTCAGGCCACCGGCCCATAATACAATGGAAATATACTGTATATATATCTGCATGCTGAGTAGATTTAATAATGATTTACCGTTCAACACTGTGTTTCCGTTCGAATGTTCATGACTTGGGAGAGAAATTTACCTAAGCCTTTTATAATTTGTTCGTTTTCAGCTGACATAAGTCTTATAAAATTCTCAAAAAAGGGAGGGGTAACGAGACGCTTGGGAAAAGAGTTTCTGCTTGCTCTAGAATACTGGTCACAAATTATAAGAACATGGAATTCATCTTCAACATGGTTATGTACCTTCGAAAAACAGAAAGTGCAGACACGTTCATTATGTGAGATGTTGTTGTAACGCCCCAGTTCAACAGCAAGTCTGAAATTATTACACCGGAACATGGCTATAAGTCTACGTTGGTAAGAAGACATATCACAAGTAATATATATGATTCCACATTTAGTAATGACTTGAACTGTGAGTAGTAATTGTGTGAAATTGGGGTGTCAAAGAACCGTTAGATCTATAGTATCGAAAGTATAACATGATAGATAATATTATTTAGATAACAGTCTTTTAAGACTTGAATAAACAAGTTCTGAGTTCCACTTTCCTTGAGCCTAACCCCCTTTAATAATATTATAGGGACATTGGGGTTGCCCCGTAGTTACAGCGTTCACTCGTATGCGTATACAATTTGAAGAAGCGAATGAGAAACACGTTCCAAATATGGAAAGTATCCATTTTCAACATTCATACGCGCCTTACAAATTCCATAAACTGACATTTCGAAAATATATTAGACGGCAACTCCAAATGGCCCTCAACAAGACAATGATTCCACATGGCATAAAAGGCAAAACAGTGATCAAATCTGTCTGAACGTATAGCTGATAATAAGTGGTTCATCCATAGAACTTGTCTTTCTTCATCACACCAACTTCTAAATGCCACTGAAAGAAGTGACACCGGGCTCGCGAAATGTCATAGCATGTCCTGCCGTTCCAGTATCACCCGCCACTCACAAATTTCATTAAAAACGATAGTGCCAGAAGGTGATGAGATTTAAAGGTCATAGGGTGCATGGGAGAGCATCCCACATCACATTGACAAGGGACGAGTCATATGTAGTGATACGAACATGAAAACTTCCACACTTGTCACGTTTGTTTCACATGAATCCAGTTTCCCATGTCTACAGGCGCAGCAAAAACACCAATCAATGTTTAATAGCTCCATAAATTTAATTGTATATAGATATCGTAACGCTCACAATTCTACACAAATTCAAACCTCCATAACGAAATCGTTGACACGGCCTCTCGGTTTCTATTTTCAACAGTTTACTCTACGCTTCTGTATGTGGCGGTGTCCCATCTCAGAAGTCAGGTCTTTTGTATGCGGCCACTGGCTTACAAAGGATCCTGTAGAATCGCTTATGCCTTCCATCAATTTTCTAACCATTGGAAAAATATATCACATCGTACAGACTATGGTCAATAATATCGGATGTCAAAGGCAAACTATTTGACGAAACAAAAAATCCCTTATTGTTCCCTACGGTTGATGTCTCTCATCGGAAAGAGCTTTTATCTCGTGTCAGAACCTACGAGGATCAGCGCTTGCGCACAAAAGCCTTAAAGTACTGATCGCAGCGCTCACAATGGCGCGTCAACGGAGCAACACTTCATCCTAGGCGCGTTGGTCGTGTTGCTAATTGGTGTCAGAGGCAGAGAATTATGGGAGTTAGTGAGTCAGAAAAAAGAATCTCAGCCTGGAGAACTGTTGAGCTAGTTTTCCCGATGATTTGAGTGTATATGCGGAGGAAATTGTTTGATTTCACGATGTTTGAGTCGGAAGGAGAGATGGCTCGCGCTTAAATGATTGTGTTGAGAACCAGCCGATGAAACCAGTGCATCTCTGGTCAAGCGCACGTAAAGAAACATTACGTGAACAATAGCACTTGCCAAGCTAGTTTCCGAAAAGTTATTTTCCGTAAAATCTATTTATGATAATATTTGCGCTCAGTTAACCCTCATGTGGGTTTCCTTGACCACAGATGGGTGAAAATGTTATACATAGCCACGATGGCTTTACATAACAGCAAGTGGAGTAAAACAGATTAAGAGTCTTTCTTCTTGTTTGTATTGGTTCTGATATCTTTTAAAAGACCCAAATGAATATTGATTTTAACTGTCGATATATTTATTTCACCTGTGTATTGTCATAGATGTAATTATATATTTGGTGACATGCTATTACGTAATGATAGAATTTTTTAAAAAGTCGGAAGTGCAAATTTTATATGATTTAGAACAGATGGATAATGACCAAAAACGTGAACATGAATAATATAAAACTCTTAGTAAAAAAATGAAATTAAATACACAAATAAAAGTTACATCGTTACATAAACAAGTGAGGGACGAGTAAACCAAAGGGTGGGATATATATCGTGTGTGCATATATATATATAGTATACTTTATTTCTGTTCTTATTCACACACATACAGACACAGACACACACACACACACACACACACACACACACATATATTTAGTGCAGCGAACGAAATGAATAAATATCAAATTTTAATAATACTCAGAGATTTTCTATAATTAAATACATTATTTTTTATAACTTTAGAAAAGTCAAAACAATATTTTAATATTTATAAATATATATAATGTATACATATGTGTGTGTGAAGGAGAACAGCGAACGAAATAAATAAATATCAAATTATAATAATACTCAGAGATTTTCTATAATTAAATTCATTATTTTTTATAACTTTAGAAAAGTCAAACCAATATTTTAATATTTATATATATATATAATGTATGCATATGTGTGTGTGTGAAGGAGAACAGCGAACGAAATAAATTGATATCAAATTATAATAATACTCAGAGATTTTCTATAATTAAATACATTATTTTTTATAACTTTAGAAAAGTCAAAACAATATTATAATATTTATATATATATAATTTATACATATGTGTGTGTGTGAAGGAGAACAGCGAACGAAATAAATTAATATCAAATTATAATAATACTCAGAGATTTTCTATAATTAAATACATTATTTTTTATAACTTTAGAAAAGTCAAACAATATTTTGATAGTAAATAAATAAATAAATAAATAAATAAATAAATAAATAAAAGTGATAGTTCAATACGGTGATTGTAGTATTGCCACACTGTATAAGTCCATACTGTCCGACTGCCCAGCGTGTCTCAATAGTGAATGGAACGCTGCCACAAATATGTACGTTATTGCTCCAAACGTATGGCATAAACTACTTAATGCACCCCACACATCTTCAGTGCTTGGGCTCAGGTTAGGAGGGGCGGGTCAATTATGTAGTGAGAGAACAAATTTCACAGGGATTGATAAAGTACAGAACAGAAAGGAGAACTATTTTAAATGGAAATTGATATAGCGTTCACTACATGGGGTGTTAGGTCTCATTTAATACCTCGCTTGTTCATTTCATATCAATATGGCGGCGCACAATGGCGTCTTACAGGGGAGATAATTTCTAATTGCCAAAAGAAGAGGACCGCGTTACAACAACGACAAAGGGGTGTTGAAAAGAGACACAAATTTATTGAGTTGCGTTCAATGACTGCTTTGGGGAAAGTGGTCATTCGAAATGAACAGCCCAGGTGATGTGTTCCTGTGAAAGGATTAACTATTTAACGAGCCCTGTCACGACTGGAGGTAGTGTGGTGTCACTCGGTGCAAGACGCGGTCTTTACACGGGGTGAAAATGTGCGGACAAAAAGACAACAAAAAATCCCTACCCCCTGCTTCGTTTAGGCTCGTCACTGGGTCACACGACAGCGGCAATTTCATGCAAAGTTTATCAGAAAAGAAACCTGAGGTCAAGACTTAGAGATAAGCTCTTGCACTCGAGATTTCAGTTCTCTCCCGAGGGAGCGTTCAGTGCAGAAACCCTGATTATTAGATTTATATTATTTTCTTGTTATAAAGGAACACACTTGATTAGGTACAGACTGTAATGTTGGTCCGAAATATTGCCATGCGAGGACTCTATCGTAGCTAGTATGACTGACGCCAGTTTTATATTTTCTTTTCTGTTGTCATTCTGTGCTAGTGAATACACTTAATTTATTTATGTTAATATTTTATGTTTACAATTGGTTAGAATTAATATCACATAAATCGTGTCTATCCCTGTTTATCCTTTTGCCTGAAACGAAGCCTAACCCTAACCCTAACCCTTACATACATGATTTTATGCGGGTTTTTATATTTATATGGTGTATGTCATTTTATATATACATTTTATTGGCATGTCAGATTGTCAACGTTTTTCGCTTTCGCTTGAAGAAAATGATCTTTGATAGAGTCAGACTTACGGCCTCGGGCAGCGAGCTCGGGTTCACAAATTTATGCTCAGAAAAAAAGGTTTTGACCACCCAAGACTTCGATGGTTTTATAAAAAATAAATCTACACGGAATAGATTATCGGTTTTAAATTGAAAAGCCTCTTCTAGATGTGTAGGACACTGAACATCTGTAAACATAGTATAAACAATATTAATGTGTGTCAAGTCAAAGATATTTATTGCATTTAGGGCCCCCGGCCCCTATACAAAGGAGTCACGTATGAGTAGTTTTACATATTCGGATATATACACTAACGTTTAACGATTCGTTTTTTTTAGAGAAATTGCCTCTTTACATATCTAGCCAGTTTTAATATGACAGCATCATCTTTGAAGAGAGAATAGAATAAAAAAGCAGGTAGGGGATAATTTGACAAATATCTGGTTTAAACTTGTTTCTTAGATCAGGATAATAAGGACAAACTAAAGTAAAATTAAGTTCATTTGCTATAGCTGAATGACATAATGGGCATAACCTCTTCGGATTTTCAGTGGACATTTTTCTTCCTTCATCCATCATGAGATCTAACAATCCAAACCTTACTTGAATAAATGGACGTCGAAGGGTTCTTGAGGTAGATAAGTCTTTTTCTGGTTGAATTAGACACTTCAAAGTTGTATACAAGTCCTACCTTGAACTATGTTCTCCAGTGGAATGCCATTCTTGGTCAAACACATTTATAGATTGTTCACGAAATTGTTCCAAAAAGAGTTTAACATCAACAACCGTTTGGTTTAAACATACAAAACCGTAGAAGACAAATAAAACAAAAGGTCTTGTGAAGAGTGTTTTGTCACTCTAAATCTTTATGCATAGATCCAAATATGAAACAGATGGAGTGGTATCATTGGTCTTCTGTATTGCTAGTTCATGTGGGTAAATCAGTGGAAAGGAATTGGCTATATGTTGGTTATTGGTTATCTTGAACACGTTATAACATACAGGCGGTAAGCATAAAATGCATGGTCATGCTGTATCAATTCAATCAGCATGTAATGGGGTCAAAAGTCACAAACTGAAACTAGATATGTGTCCTTGCTCACCAGACATTGACAGATATGAATATGACGCCAAACCCTTTCCATATTCATAAGAAACCTCTGCTGAAAGAATAGTTGATTGTACGGTTCCGACTGAATCATGAGCATGTGGTGATGAATCACTATAAAATAATGATGACACCAGGTTTTAGCGAAAAGGTGAGAGTATCCTGCCCACCCGCTGACACATGCAATTGCAAGACAGTTGTTCATCTGAAAAAACACTGAAAAATGTGGGTACAAGTCAAAAAAACGGAATTACATCAGATATCATTTTTGTCACTGAAGCCAGTGTAGTGTAACCCAAATAATGAGCAGACAGATACAGCTATATATAAATCAAGTCTACATTTAACCAAGACCTGCCAATATGGAACCGAAGTTGGGGGTGACAATGGGGGCATTGTCAGTGATGGATTAGTAAATATAAAAGAACAAATAACGACTCAATCAAAGGCTTGGCGATGCATATTCACGAATCCATATCAGCCTCCTTCTTCAGAGGACGGGGGCGGTCGGGTAGCCTAGTGGTTAAAGCGTTCGTTCGTCACGTCGAAGACCCGGGTTCGATTCCCGACATGGGTACAATGTGTGAAGCCCATTTCTGGTGTCCCCCGCCGTGATATTGCTGGAATATTGCTAAAAGCGGCGTAAAACCATACTCACTCACTCACTCTTCAGAGGACGCCGGGGTAGTCCAGTGGTTATTCATTCGTCGATCAAACCGTAGGCTCTGGTTCTATTCTCTACACTGGTAAACTATTCAAAGCTCATTTGAGGTGATATTGCTAGAACATTGCTAAGACGTGAAACATTGTGATTCGGTCATCGGGAAGAGGTGGTAGTGGGTAGGATGGTAGAATCAACCACTAAAAGTTTAATGTTTCCGGAAGAGCCCCTATCATATGAAGAATGGTGCTTATATTCGATTCCTGATGAATGTTTGATAATAAAAGACCGGTCTATTTATTGCACTTGTGTCTATATTCATCTATCATATTTATTTAGCTATAATGCTACTTGTCGTTTTGCTGAAAAAATGTTATCTATCGAAGGTTGGGTTCTAATAATAAACACACTGAATCCTGTTTTTAAGCGGAATGTCCGATAAGACCAATAAGAATGTGAACAAAGAGGTGTCCATGATGTGAGGTCAGCATTGACCCCAATGGCCGTGGTTTGGTCTTCGTGGCCTACAAGATAAGATAAGCTCACACCCAACGTTAAATAGAATACCTGAGTGAACGTGTTCTTTGATTCACGACCATGAGGACAGTCCTCTTGTTCCTTGTTTTGGGCAGCCTGTCCTTCTGTGTCCTCTGTTTATGTCCTCATCAGACGCCGGGACTCAGGAGATGGTCCCACGGGTCCAGCTGGCCGGGTAATAAGGTAAAGTCAAAATAAAGAAAATAATGTACGAACTGCAATGAATTAAGGGTTACTTTTACCCAAGGGGCTGGGATGTAGGTAAACCTATTTCCAGTAATAATCTCTGAGAATTAGCAACTTGTTTGTTGGTTTGTTGTTTGCAATATTCCAGCTGTATGACGGCAGTTTGTAAGTAATCGAGTCTGGATTAGACAATCCAGTGATTGACATCATGAGCATCAATCCACGCAATTGGGATATGATGACATGCATAGACCAAGTAAGCGAGCCTGACCAGCCGTTCCCGTCAGTCGCCTCTTGCTTCAAGCATAGTCGCCTTTTCGGCAAGCATGTGTTGCTGAAGACCTATTCTAACCCAAATCTTCAGGATACTTCTAACAAATGCACACAACATACCTATAATGATCTGAAGCAGGAACTAATTTCCGAAAGTTGAATTCATCGATTGATGCGATGACAGCTTGCTCATACATGATGATAGGTGCTTTTTGTTAGAGCAAATTTGAAATCTCGTCATGACGGTGTTGATTCTCTATCCAGTGAGTTAGTGAGTGAGTGAATGATTTGGGTTTAACGCCGCTTTTAGCAGTATTCCAGTTATATCACGGCGCGTCAGCTTTATGTGGGCGGAAAGCCCGATATTCTCTATCCAATATCCAGTAAATAAGTAAAGGCAACACATGTGTACACTTTATGTTTTGACTGATGATAGAATTTGATGAAATAACTTCACATTGACAGAAACCTGGTACACATGCCCGAGTGGTCATCACTGATGCCATACTGCTGGACGAATCCCCACCGGAACTGTCCAGTGTCACCATAGAAACGGGAGGACGCCTCGTGTGGAGCCCGGATGGAGATTACAATCTGACAACCCAGTATATTTTAATCAAGGGGCGTTTTGACATCGGCAGTGATGACTGCAAGTTTAACAGAAAGGCCAACATCACTCTGACAGGTAACGAGACGATAGTGATTAGTAAGTGAGTTTGATTTTACGCCGCTTTTGGCAATAGTCCAGCAATAGTACGGCGGGGGACACCAGAAATGGGCTTCACACATTGTACCCCTGTAGAGAATCGAAACCGGGCTTTCATCGTGACGAGCGGACGCTTTAACCACTAGGCTACCTCCCGCCCGCGATAGTGATTAACTGATGATGGCTTCCTTTGTCACTTATTTCACCTAATCTGTTCAGGAAGGAAATTCATTATCACAGATCTGATCCTACTTTTTATTGCACGTTAAACATAGCCTATTTTGGGAAGTATGAACGTGTAGCCCTTTATTCCAAACTATTGTGTGAAGACCAACACTGAAGCCTTGTGGTCAAAGCGTTGGCTTATGACGCTGATGGACCCGGTGTTTAAATTCCCACATTGGGACCATATATAAAGCATGTCTTGATATAGCTGAAATATTCAGCACTCCACTCACTCACTATATGTTTGTTTGTTGTTTAACGCCGCACTCAGTTATATTCCAGCTCTATGACGGCGATCTGTAAATAATCGAATCTGGATCACACAATCAAGTGAGTGACATCATGAGCGTCGATACACGCAGTTGGGATACGATGACATCGTCAACCAAATCAGCGAGCCTGACCACCCGATCCCATCAGAAACCTCTTTTCGTTGCTGAAGACCCATTCTTCCCCGGAACTTCACATTATAGTGCCATTGAATAGTATACATGTCCAACAACGGTGTTTCAGAAGGACCGTTGTCATTATACCCATTGCAATGCCCTCATCC